>NW_011360357.1:110020-110326 GCF_000735185.1 Notothenia coriiceps | reverse complement strand
GGTTTAAATTTTGTGCAATGCTTTCGTATTTTTCCCCTTCGATTCGGAGAAACAAATATTTTTTCGGAGTACAGGATGGCAGAAGACACTACCCAGAATCCCCAGCTATCGTTTAGGACTACACCATGTGCTCTGTTTGACAAACCCCGTGATTAGTTCTCAAGCTCTGTTATTGGTTGACCTCCAACTGCATTCCATATGAAAAAAAACATTTTGTAATAGATAAAATCATACGGGGAGCAATCCCAGAGAGCGAAAATCGGACGGAGGAAGCCGGAAGAAGAAAGTGAAGTCGGAGACACGCTG
>NW_011360357.1:106461-109975 GCF_000735185.1 Notothenia coriiceps | reverse complement strand
TTGATAAATTTGAAAATAACAGTCTAATTTAGTGTCAAATTTGTAAATAATTATGTCTAATCATGGTAAGCCAGATAAGACTCCTATACGGGTAAGAGAACATATACAACACCTTACTTTCCTGTACTTCGCTTACACATTATTAAGGTATATATGTAATGTCATACATACATCAAATAACATATATGATAACAAGACAAACACAGTTTTACTTTCTGTCCGGTGTGTCTGGATAGTTGTAGTCTCGGCACACGTAGTTCGACAAAATCACGTCAAGAGGTCAACTTCCCCCCCTCACAAGGGAGCGTCGGTGCCAACCGGTAATTCAAAAACCGTGTTAAGGCAACATGTCTGGCTGCAATTGTCGTCCGGACGACACGTGTGCCTCCTGGCTGAGACGAGCAGGCCTGGCCACTAGAATTAGCGGATAGACCTTTTCGAAGTTGTTCATGCAGCGCATGCGTTTACGGCGAAAATCAACTGTGTTCACTGCCCATTCATGGCAGTGTCTGTGTAGGTCGGTCACCGCGACTTTCCCGCGGGAAAAAAAAAACTTTTTTTCGTAAGTCTCAGACTGCTGCGAACTCGCGATTTTAATACAAAAGCCGCCCCGTTCAAATGTGCTATCGGTTGTCAGTCGAACAACCGACGGTCCGACGAGACCCGACTCCCGAGGAAAAGATGGCATGTTTTGATATTATTGTTTTTTATTAACTACTAGACCGCTGGTCATCTTAAGACCATCTTTTCTGTGTTGCTGTGGGTTTTTTCCATCGCTTTTGTGTTACAAATATCAGAACAATAACAGAATATATCCGTCGTAAACTAAACCAGAAACAGCAGTATATTTTATTGTGTTAACACTGTAAACTTTACAGCTTTTTAACCCGCACCTCCTACTGGTTAAAGCACGTTAGTACACGTTTAGAGTAATTGCAATGCAGGGAGATTGTGTTGCTTTTTAAATGACTGTTATAAAATGCCTTTTTCTTAATGTCTTTCATTTTTGTAAAGCACTTTTGAATGTGTTATATTTGATGAAGACATTTAAATATTAAGAGTACATACAAAATAGTGGGAAAGTAGAAGGTCAATGATATAAATATAGAATAGAAAATATCAAGAAGATACTGTAAGTGATCTCTACAATAAAACAGTTTAGTGCCTGATAGGAGGATGTGCAAAACAGACAAACTAATAAGGCTTTATTTAAACATTAAAGAATACTTTAGGTTAAGGTCTTCTTTTAAATAGGAAAAAAGCTTGACATAATAGAATATTAAGCCTGACAAAGTACTTAACGTCTAATATATTGCATGGTTTGTTTTGGAACTTGACAATCAACTTTCCTGCAATGTTAACTATGTTGAAGCACTTATTTTAACTGATATTATACATATTAATTATACTCTTATAAGATGTATGTAGATAGAGAAGAAATGTGCAGAATATGTTTAATGCTGGTATACACACATATCGATAGGTGTCTTGTAATGCACTGTTGAGGAACCTGTGACCCAAGTGTTTCATTCATTGCATAACTACATCATAGTTGTGTATATGATATGTCAATAAACCTTAGGAAATATTGAAATCTTGAAAGGGATGTGCAAAATAGCAATTATATACAGTTTTTAATTAACTACCGTATTAGTAGAGAATAACGAGTAATGAATATACTTTATAGAGATCTGCAGATAAATGTTTAGTCTTCTCAAGCACCAACAATCCAATATCTCTCCTGATTGTTGGCACTTGACAATCACCTTCCCTGAATTTTACTCAGGTGTAACTAAAGTCTGCTTTAAGGGTTGTTTATATTTCACATCATTAATCAGAATCTGTAAAGTAACTAAAATAAATGTAGTGGAGTAAAAATACCAGGTTAACCTTAAAGAAAGCCCTCAGGATTATAAAAGACCCCCTTCACCCCAGCCACAAACTGTTCTGTCTGCTGCCCTCTGGCACAACAGCTGCATTCTAGGAGAGGATGTGGCTGTTGTGGAGGACTACAAGTACCTGGGAGTGCACTTAGACAATGGGCTGAACTGGAGGATCAACACTGACGCTGTGTACAAGAAGGGGATGAACGGACTCTATTTTCTGAGGAAGCTGAGATCCTTCCACGTGTGCAGCAAGATGCTGGAGATCTTCTACCGGTCTGTTGTAGCCACTGGACTCTTCTTTGCTGCGGTCTGCATGGGGGGCAGCATAAGAGCCGGTGACACCAGCAGGATCAATAAACTGATCAGGAAAGCTGGGTCTGTCATCGGCATCAAGCTGGACCCCTTTGAAGCTGTGGTGGAGAGGAGGACACTGAACAGGCTGTTGTCCATCATGGATAACCCCACCCATTCTCTCCACCTGCAGCTGGACAGTCAACGGAGCTCCTTCTCCAACAGACTGCTGACAAGGACCGATACAGGAAAACATTCCTGCCCACTGCAATAACTCTGTACAATAAATCACCTCTGGCTGGAAGAGAACTCTCTGCTCCATAGTTTCTCTTGGAATAAAACCTCGCTGTACATTTTACACATATATAAGCTGTTCAATATTTAATATTCCATATGTCATATTTTTGAATATATATATATTTGCATATATAATATCTACATGTATATGTTATATTTCAACACGTATATTTTCTATTTTTTTTCTTTTCTTTCTATTCTTGTTTATTTGTAGTTTTGTTTTATTGTAAAATGCCTTGTCTTTTATGCTGCTGCTAACAAAAACAATTTACCCAAATTCTGAGACTGCCAAGGCACACAGGGATAGGGGACTGCCAATGCACACAGATAGGTACCATCTATCTTATCTTATCTTACCCGCAGCATCCAGACTAAACCACCAGACTCAAGGCACAGCTTTTCATCCACCAGGCATAAGCTATTAAACAACCTGAACTTGAAACAACTCCTAACATTCATCCTGGCTGCTACTCTAGAAATTATAGGAGACGTTCGCTTCTGTTTGAATAGTGTGCCCATCGATGGGTTTCATTCCATTTCAAAATGCCGTTTTGACGCTCGGCGTAAACTTTGCGCCTAACCACTCAACACCAATCACAGAGCTGTGAGGACAATCACAGGGTTCTGTCAACAGCAAGCAAATTGGCTTGTAGTCCCAAATGATACGTTTAGGAATTCTGGGTAGTCTAGTGTCTTCGGCCGTCCAAACTGAACAAATATTTGTTTCTCCGAATCGAAGGGGAAAATTACAAAAGCATTGTACACAATTTAAGACTAAATCACATGTTGTGTAATCAACAAGGATAATCTGGTGTTTTTGATTGATAGTAGGTGCAGAATATCACTGTTAAGATCAATCGACAGTCAAAGAAAATACTTACTTCCTGGGTGTAAAAATCCTGCGTATCCAATGGAAGTGGACGCTCACATTAGCCGGTCACACCGAAGTACTTTTCCCACTTTAGTTTCCGATATAGTTCCCGAAAATGTCGCGTTCACTACCAAAAAGAGCCGGAACCTAACTATTTGTTCCATAGAGA
>NW_011360357.1:99458-106416 GCF_000735185.1 Notothenia coriiceps | reverse complement strand
TCCGCCCCCCTCGAAGCGACGCCCCGTTGACACCTGAGACAACGGAAGTCGTGTTGTTGAATGTACTACGGCAAAATTTTATTTAAATTCCCGCCCGGCCGGCTGGTCGCCCTGCTCGGCGGCAGTTGCCGGGCGACTGCTGGCCGCAAGACACTAAGAGGTCTTGGGTGTGTCTACCGGTCAGCCGCGATACATAGTTGGCCCAGTGGCGTCGCGTCTTGCCTGGGCGACACCTTATGTCTAATGGGCAAATCCTTGGCATTCGTCTTGGCTTTCTAATAAAACAAATGACCATGGGGCCATGGGCCCGTAAAGGAATAGCAAGAGTGGACCTTGCTCAAAGCCAAGGGTTGGGATCATTACTCGGAACACATAATTACTATCCATGACGGTTTCATTTTGGTTGGTGGCTAGGCTTCTTAAGGGTTCGTACTGGAGTCACTACATTCTTTATCTTTTCTTTGTTACCTGTGGAAATCTTCATCTCAGTCGTCCCAGTCGTAGACACCTAGTATTATGTTTGTGATGTACCGGTTTTATATTTTTCGTTGCGTCCGATTCCGCCGGCGAGAATCATTTAGTTTTAACCGTTCATGTTACCAACCGAAGGGTGCTACTTTTGTACTAACTGATCTGAAATTTTTACAGACAGTCGGGCGAAATTAATGTACAAGGATTTAGTCTCAAGGACGTGTTCAAAGTGGTTGAGTTTAAATTTTGGAAAAATTCTGGTGAAGCCTTATCTAAAATTCCTTGGATACAAGTGCCCTTCTTTCATACTTCCTTTTAACGACACCCTTCCTTCTTATGCAGGGTATTAATGTTTCATCATACATAATGAAACTGCGGGACTGTAAAGGGGGTTTTTGTGTAAATCGCCACTAGCGTTGTGTCTTCGATGGAAGTTTAGGCTAGTAAGAATTCTGGAAGATTTAGTCACCAAAGAGTTGACCAGTCCGAGCCAATGGGTGAAACAAGAACCAGTTATTTAGCGCTGGTTTTAAAAACTTGGTGAGTTTAGATTAAATTTTGTTTAGGTACGACATTGATATATGCGAAAAGTCGGTATTATAATTAATTTCACTCTCATGTCACGTATATAGGAAGTGTCTTGATTTCTTACGAAATATTTTCCAAATTACTCTACTACCTAGTTTCGACTTGACATTCTTAGTATTTTTTCCGTGTTGTACGACTTTTTGGGTTGGGGTCTTCCCGCCGAGACCGCCCTAAGAGGGGTCTTAAAAATCTTCTATGGTAGTATATTTGATGCGTCAGACCCATGTGACTCTTCTTTTATTTATGTAGATAGATGAATGGTGTAAAATTAATTATAAAATAACGGTAAAAAACAAAAAGTGAAAACGAAGACTGTAGAACGACGGCTCTTCTCATTTCTCCTCATCAGAGCCACACTGAATGAAATTTTAACACCCATTCACCCATCTACTAGGGGGTAACAGACACTGGACAGTTTAAGTAGTTTGGCCCCAGTATAAAGGTAATACACAAGTAAACATAGAGCTTTAAACATGGGATTACCCTACATACTTTCTGTCTCTAAAGATGGCGTTTCAATAAGAGGCACCCTGAAGCCGTTTTTAGAACTAACGACTAGACTTCAAAGTTTTTGGCAAATGCCAGAGCCCATGAAGGTCAGGTTGCGGATGACGTCGTCGTCGCAATATTTTAGGCCCGGTCAAGTTTTCATTCAATGGTGAAAAAGGGGGATAAAAAAAAGAAGTGAGTGTTAGAGTTTGCCCAGGCGCTGTGGTTGTCAACTCCTTGGGTGACAAGATTTAGTATAAATTCTGGAAAGAATAAAAACGTATATAATTTGAAAATTCGGGCCAATTAAAGACTAATAGTTTACATTCCTGATGGCGTCTTGGCACATTGACAACACGAACCACCAAGGCTTAACTCCACTTAATATGTTGTCTCTCCGTCTTCTATGTCCCCTTACTTTATAAAATTCTTCCATTAAAACTCGTTCCAATAATTCATCGTAACATTCGTGTTATACTTCACTTTCGTCTCGGAAAAATAAAAAAATTTTAATCCTTTTTACCACTTCAATACCTACCCCTGATAAACCTAGAGTTATAACTGGTTTTATTTGGTACTAGTAATAAACCCCAATAGTTTGAAACGGTCGCCACGCGGGTTCGTCAAACTTACGAACTATAGGCGCGTGTTAAATGCTACTTTGCGTCGTGTAATGATAACACTGTCTAGCGAGCTCATATCCACGTGCCGAAAGATTCTCGAGAACCATGAGCTTTACAAAAGTTATTTGGTAAAAATGTCAACCTACAGAGGTGTTGTCTAAGTGATGCGCTTCTACGGTGTTAGAGGTAACATATATATGAGAAAGTGTTTATAGGATGTTTATTCGTTCTAGATTGAAGTCGTGTAAGCATTCCGTCTATCTTTTGTATACCGTTACAGGGAGTGAGGATTTTGAGAGGCCGTAGACAGTTCACAAGCTCAGTCACTTCATAACACCAAAGATGGATCGCGGTAAACGCTCTAAAGTGAGGCTCCACTACACTAAAAAAGAAAAAGACAGGGCACAGTGTAATGCCTGTTAATAGCTTGCCAAAGGCATAGCTCAGTTCAAATAAAGCACAGCTATTGTGCAATACATTTGTATTGCATGTATATTTTTTAAAATGTCAGTTAAAGCTTAAAAGAATAAAGATATTTTTGTTATCTAAATGTTTGACCTGTTTGTTTCTTTTACAATTTTGGAATCGAAACGGGGAATTGATAAGAACCGGAATCGATAAGAATCAGAATCGATACATTTTTGAAACGATACCCCATCCCTAGTCATTACATCATTTTAACATAGAACCATACATTAAACTAAACCTCAATAGCAGGTACGTACTTTCAAAACAACCCTGAAGAGTTTTTTTTGTTAAGCTATGTAAAGTAAATATGGAGTCAAGTCGTCCTGAGCAAATATTTAAGTCAAAAAGGGAGTTCAAACTTGCCCAAATGAGCCATCCAAAGTATGAACAATCCTTTCCTCAGCTTAACAGCTTTAGTTGACTTCCATACATTATACTTATCATATGATCTGTGTTAAAACCCACTCACAATAATATTCTGGTGATACAATCTTCAGATGAGAAAAAAATTAATAAGTAAGTACAACTTTATTTATTTTGCACCCTTTTCAACTTGAATGTACAAAGTGCTTTACATAAAGTACACAATACAACTATACAAGTAGAATAAAAGGCATAAAACACAGCAAGTGAAAGATAGGATAAAACATCAATGAATGACGGCTACAAAGTCACCTCCTCAGACACCCTGTCGGAAAAGGTGAGTCTTTAGCTACCCCTTAAAAATCTCCACTGAGACAGATGCTCTCAGTTTCTGGGGGAGTTCATTCCAAAGCCTTAATAAATATATTTTGTTGAAGGCCATGACAATCAGCCTTTTTCGTGTCGCAGTTAAGTGCACTTGCTTCAAAATATTCTTCTTCTGTGTAACAGACAGATAAATCCTGCTAATGATGATGGAGATGATGAAGTGTAGATTTGTTGGAGGACCTGACAACTATCTGATGTGTTGAAACATGTCTTAAAATCCATAAAAAACAGGTAACCTTAAAAAAACCTTTGCTCTCTGGGACTGTCCATATTCTGCATTAGCTCCTGAAATGACTTGACAATGAATGACTCACTGACTTGATTTTCCACACTCACTCTTCTCATGGACAGTACGTTTATTTGCCCCTGACGTAGAGGAAGCTCAGCCTCCCACAGAGGCCGCACATCTCCTCCCTTCCCACTTCCATTGCGTGCTGAAGTTAAGAGGGGAAATCTGCCTCTGACTATACAATACGCGTATGTTAATAACAGATTCTTATTCAATTAAGTCTCCAATAAGTAACAAAGGGCTAAACGAGCAGTTTGCACAACATCTTTTATTACTAGGACATTTTTATACACACACAATATCTTTTGACATACATCAAATAAATAATAATAAATACTTAAATATAAATTCAAAGCTTTATACGATTGTGTTTATCAAATCCGTTGTCATTGCTGAAAATTGAGAACTTTGAAATCCAGTTTACAGCAGATCGTGTAGAGATTAAAGATAAATAAACTCAATTTAAGAAATGCATAAATGATTGGTAGTAAAATTAAAACAGTATGCGTAGCCGTTTCTTCAGATTGCAATGATATGGCTATAAATATAAATATTTCAGAGCAGTGTTCAGAGTCATCGCATCTCTAAAAACAGATTTACCGGAGATCACTCGTGTAGATGTTGTTTGACTACATAAATCCTTTAGATACTCAGATATAATCACGAACAGTCCTTCCGCTTCAGAACCAATGGTCGACCATGTCAGATCACAGCATGTAGTTGTCCATTCTTTGCATTTCATGATCACGAGGAATAAACACGTTGAAGTAAAGATTTCAATGCCTCCACAAACTCAACGAAAGTCTTTTTTTCGTATCCCTCACAGGCACATTCGTGGGAGTGGGTCAGTCCCTATACAGAAAAGACGATTTTAAGAATATTGTTTCTTGTGGTCACAATTATTTTCATCATTGGCACTTGGTTTGACACCACAGCACGCTGAAGTACTTACCAGGTAATTTTTTGAGCGTTTGTCGATCAGGAAGCCCAAGGCATCGACGGAGTCGTCCATGTACTCATTCAAGTCTTCACATTCCGTCTTGGCTGTTCCACTGAGTTCTCTCCTCATGCAGTCCAGAGCATCGGTAATGCAGTGTGTCTGTGTGTGAGAGAGATGTTTTAGCTTCCTTTCACTGATCTGACTCAGGCTGACTTGTGGCCACACTCAGAGAATAGAGCAAATAGAAGCTGTGTGTAACGCATCAACACCTGCCAAGCTCGTTTCCTGTACTAGAGAACCTTTACATGTGGTTAACAAAAGCTCATCTTTACACTGACACTTCTTTGATGCTGGGGAGTCCCAACATCACCTTTTTTTATTTTTTATTGTTATTACTCTTGGAATACATCAATACATTTGAAAGAATTAAACAAAAAAAGAATTAAAAAAAGGCCCTTACCTTCACATTTGTTGGAGCATAGAACCTTGAATCTTCATCCTGTGGACAGAAATAACATTATTATTATTATTATTATTATTATATCAGAAATATGTGAGAAACTTCACGTTACCCTTAAAATCACTTACACATGTAACGTTTCTCTTCATCTCTTGGATACGGTAGTCTGCAATGGGTGCCGAGTTTGCTTGTTGGCAGAAGATTAAAGTTATCCAAAAGGCAATCCTAATGAAGTGCTCCATGTTCAGTTTGAAGGCTTGGCAGAGTGATAAGCAAGTTGTCTAGTGAGAGTGTTGTATTGGTTTAATTCACCCCCCTGCCTGTATTCATTTATATAGCTGTGGGGTGGAAAGGGTGGGTTGAAAATGTTGTGTATCACATAATGCATACAGCGTTGTTTTTCCTTCAGATGACACTTGGAATTTTTTTTGTTGTAATGCTACTACAACATGGTAAAATCCCTTAAGTGGCCTATTCTAGCACAGCATTCAACTTTTGAAAGTAGGTTGGCTCTGTGTTTGTGGGCGGTGCGTTTGTGTTTGTATTCTCTGCTTGCTCTTGCTCTCTAAGCTCTACTTCTGTTATTCACAATTAATGAGATGTAGTGTCAAATGATTACACATGGCTGTCTGTGACTCACAATTAAATAGCTCACTAAAAGTAACTTGAAAAAGCCTGCTGTGATGAGTGAATGCTGTGTGCCCTTGTGATCAGCATGATCTTGTCTATTTGTTTAAATTAGTCCAGCAAACTAAATGCACTTTAATCATTGAGTTAAAAAGAGAAGTGGAACAAATGGAAAGAACAATAACATACAGTTGGTACAAAAAATGTAATGCAAGTTCTACAAATCACAAAATATAAAGACTTCACATCAAGAAAATAACTTTAACCACTATATAGTTATTGAACTGTGACACATCACTTGACTGACCATAATCACTGCATTACATACATCAGGATTCGTACGGGTGCTGGAAATCCTTGAAAATTCTTGAAAAGTGCTTGAATTTGACTTTGGAAAAGGTGTAAGAACCCTGATACATGCATCGCCCCGTTATCAGTGTCGAATATTGACCAAATGTTGCGGTTAGAAAACCTTTTAATGGTCATAGGGAAACTTTTAAAATAAGACTTAACAGCTTAAAACCTCTTGAGCCCGAGCCCAGATGCAACATCTTGCAAGAAACAGCGCCTCAAGGCTTCTTCACATTTGTGGCGGCGTTTTAATCCTAGTCTACTTTTAATAGCCACCTCTGTCGGGGTTTTGGGTTTTGACGCGCCACTCTTTGTTTCCAAACAAATGTAGCGGAGACGTAGTTGAATTAGATGAGCTTTATTCATTGGTCCAGACGGCATAGAAACAGGAGGACACATTTCTTCGCTTCATAGTAAATAAAAGTTATTGGTCTCAAAAAGAACACGGTCAAAAGACTTCTGACGCATATTTCATAAAACATAAGTGAGCCTTAAATTAATATATTTTAGTGTGACTCACAAAAATAACTGATTAATTAAGAGTTTAATCTACTTATTATATTATTATTATTATTATTATTAAGCCTAACATTCAGACAATAACTAAATGAAAGTGGCTCCAACAACCTATTAATGATGCATACCCTTCTTATGATATCTTGTGGTTTTGATCCCTAAAGTTTTTTTGTCTACTATTCCATCATTCAAGGGTGATTTTTACTAAAGGTAATGGGGGTTTTTTAGGCTGAGATTGGAATTATTTAATTTTTTTACTATGTTCCATATGAATGTACTCTGACGTCACATCGTGTCACGTGATTGGAATTTTGAATTGAGCCGTCCCTTAAAGGTGGGGTAGGTAATTTTGGAGAAACCAGCTCGAGTACGCTAGACTTTGGAAA
>NW_011360357.1:85603-99435 GCF_000735185.1 Notothenia coriiceps | reverse complement strand
AAAAATAATCCCACCAGACTCCTTTGCCGCTCCAACAGAGGGATGTCCTTGTCCTTTTTCCTTTTCTTCATTTCAAGCGATAAAAATTTGATCTTCTCTCGAATTATTATTTTTTTTGGATGACATCGGCTCGAGTTCAGGGCGTTCCAAGCTGAATAAGGGCGTCAAATGACGGCAAGATGCCCCCTTGGCGGAAATGCTGCTTGAGGCTTAACAGGTTAACTTCATATAGACAGGGGTGCACATAACTGGTACGCATGCGCGGCAACAATCTGAAATGCGTACCGTCCCTTGTGTCACAAAGCGCATTTGCGTACCGACGTACTTGTGAAGCTTTTCCAGAAGGCTGTTAGATCACCGGACGACAAAGTCGGTCTCCATTATGCACAGACAGGGCTGCTGTTAACGTCGGTCTGTACAACGGAATTGTGCCAAAATTACGCCAACCGGCTGGAGAACTGCGCTAAAACAACTGATCACAACGTTCACACTCTTGATGTTCGCGATACAGAGGGCTTCATCATATAACTTTGANATATAAAAAAAATAACGGAGTAACGCACCATGTAGTAACTGAGTTACTGACTTTAAAAAATAACGCGTTAGAGTACTAGTTACTGCCAAAAATAACGGCGTTACGGCCCGTCTACACTACAGGCATCGAAAAATGCTTTCAACGCTTCGCCCGTTCACTTGAATGGGGTGACGTAGAAGATTTTTAATCTTCGCCGAACTGCATTGTGGGGAGCATGGCATGGTTTTGCAAGCATCACGAGCATCTATCGGCATCAAAAGTTGAACAATGTTCAACTTTTGAGGCTCGATGCTTGGCATCAGCCAATCAAATCCCGTTTATGCAAATCCCGCCAGTGCAAGCGCTAGCCAATCAAACCGCGTGCAAGCTGGGAGAGACAGACCGCAGTTCATTTCCTCATATTCCAAACGAGATATTACGGTAGCAAATCACCCGGTTCTTTACGACCAGAAATATTTACCGGGATACAAACCGGAGGAACCAGGCATGGAGGGAGGGGGCAGAGACAGTGGGTGAAACTGGTAGGTTTTTCGCCTGTTTGGAGAGTTTATATCCAGTTTACTTCGTTTTAACATTGCTATTGCTTTGTATGTCGGGGGCGGGAGATTCATGTGATAGGTTGTTGGTCGCGTTGCTCGCAAAAAATCGCCAAGCTTCAGACACGCCCAGCTTCAAGATTTTTTGACGCCTGTAGTGTAGACGGGCCGTTACGCTTTCGTTGCCTTTTCTACTGCTAAGCAATCAATGGTAAACATCTGTGCTAGTATTACGGGAGGAATAGTGTAAACCCAGCAGACTCTGGAGAGTTTCATCCCACAGGCCATACAACTGTTAACACCTGAACTTTTGAGAGAACATCCATAACATTCATGTTTGCAACTTATCAATATTCCAATTACTTGTACATAGACTAGTCTGCACTTCTATTATATTCAATTTTATTTGTATTTACTTGCACTATTATGCCTAAGATTTTCTTTATCATGACTACACTTAAGGAATGACAATAAAAGCCTTGAACCTTGGATCGAACTTGGTAATGTTATCCATTAGCTCCGTTTTCAATGGTGAGCGTTAACGCGTTACCGTTGTATTTGTATATTTGTTTTTGACTCTAGAAAAAAAACTGCTTAATGTTTGTTACTAATCGGAAGACAACAATTTTCTCATCTAATCCATGAGATGCCGATTGCATTTCATTCAGATACGAGAGACTAACTCCTTGTTTTGATGTTATTCAATCCAATTTATCTCAACTCCAGTTAGTATTAAATGCAGACAAATCCAAACTCATGATAATCTCAAATGGCAAACAGGGAACCTCTATTCTCCCCAAGATGTGTACTGTTCAAGGGACTGACATTGAAAGGGTCACTACATACAAATATCTGGGTTTTATTATTGATCAGAACTTATCCTTCAAGTCACACACTGACAATGTTGTTTCAAAGCTAAAAATACAATTAGGTTTCTTTTGGACAGGTGTCTATGGACAATTTGCTCTAATATTTATTTCACCACATGCAATGGACAATCTGCACTAATGTACATTCTCTAAATATTGAAGTGACTGTTATTTTGTATATATTGATTGTTGTGTTTTTATTTAAAGGTGGGGTAGGTAAAGTTTGAAAAAACGGCTTGAGATACACTTTTTTGTTATATTCCATGGAATGCTCTTAACATCCCGATAGCAATGAATATCTTAAATGCTTTGACAATAAATACATTAAAAAAAATGTCATCTGTGGAAGCCGTGGCGCTGTAAAAAGCACGACCAATCATCTGAGCCGGCCCGGCTAAAGTAACTGGATGGCCTACCTGCCTGTCAGCCTTCCATCTGTGCACAAACTTATCTCGTGCCCTCATTGGTCATGTGCGCGTTCGCGTGTGTTGGAGGAGGGGCTCTGTGAGGAGGGGCTCTGTAAGGAAGTCTGAAGGAAGGGGCAGATATTTTTTCGGCTGCGTACTTTAAAATTCTAGTGCACACGAGCTGGTTTCTCCATTCTTACCTACCCTACCTTTAAGTGTTAATGTGTGCACATGTAAAAATGTGTCTTTCACTGTGTACATACATATACATTTTATATTCTATATACATTGTTTTTATATTCGGGATTGTGGGAAACAGTATTTCGATCTCTCTGTCTGTACACGCAAACTGGAAGATTGACATTAAAGTTGACTTTTTCAGAAACAAATCCTGTCTCTCCTTTCAGACAAGGAAACATTTGATCTCTGCAACGTTTTTACCAGTCTTGGATTACCTGCTTTATATGAATGCCTCTGACCAGTGCCTGAAGAGTTTGAATACTGTGTTCCTTTGTGCATTACGTTTGGTTACTGTATGTGGATATCGTGTACACCAGTGCACTTTGTATGCTGCTGCTAATTGGCCATCTTTGTCAGGCTTTCCCATTGGTTGGGTTTTATATATAACTCTCTGCTTGGGCTGATTCCCTCTTATATGTGTACAAGTCTATATGGTCTGCACTCCCAATATTTTAATCAGATGCTGGTTCCTAAAGTGAGAACAGAACTGGGTAAAAAAGCTTTCAAATATGCTGCCCCCACTCTTTGGAATAATGTTTGGTGCTGAAACTCTCAGATGTAATCACTATGGGGGAATTCAAGTCCATCTTAAAAAGGACAGAGAACAAGAATCCATTGGTCGATGTGATTGCTATATCCCATAATTGAAGTCGTTTTAAATTGTGCCAGTTCTTAATGATTTATTTTATTTGCATATTGATTGGTTAATGTGCCATTTCATTTGTGTTTTACGACTGCCTTTATTGTCTGTGTTTTATCTGTTGTAACTTTGTTCATGCTGCCCTTCTAGGCCAGGTCGCTCTTGAAAAAGAGATTTTAATGTCAATAATAAATAATAAAGAGATTTTAATTTCAATAAGACCTGTTTAAATAAAAGATATATATTAAGCTTAGGCCTAACATATAATACACAACTTCCTTTCTTTCTTCTTTCTTTGACACGGCCATAATCTGTGGTGGAATTGAGATGAGTGCACCTTCTCACACAGATCGATGTATATACCTTTTTCTCTTTGGGTATTAAACGCTAGAAATGTATGAACAGTTGAGCTCTTTTTAAGTGGTTTATGATAAGCTCTATATGAAAAGAAAATGAAAACAACCTTGGAAAATCAGTTCTCATGAGGTGATGAAACACTAATTAACTGATGGAAAAAAAACAGAAGTTCCCAAACATGGACAGCATAGTTTTCATGTCCTGTTCTGTAGGTGTGGAACAAATGAGTCGGTACTTTTTTTTGGAAAGAAACCTGCACCAAGGAAAACACTCATGGTGCCCTCACCAAAGGGGCAATGATTAGCATTTGGTTCCATCCTTAGCTCTGCTATCACACACTATTGAAATCTACCCCGATGGAAGCATTAATACCATGCGGGAGACGACAGAGCCCTACAAGACTTTTGTAAAATTAAGAAAACTTGTCAGAGATAGTATGACAAACTAAATAACAGAATAGCGGTATTGCACTGTGAGAACATTCATCAACACTAGGCGTGGCATTACACAGCGTGGGAGCAAACCATCTAGCATCTATAACACCTCCAACACGATCTCAAAGATCAACAGGATAAAAAAACAGGAAATATGCAAACAATTAAACGCGAGTTGAACTCTACATGTTGCATGCACAGCAACAAGTGCCTTTGGGTGGGGTTGAAGATAATCGTGTTATAACTAAAAAGGTGTTGCAAGTGCGAAAAATAACAAAGTAAATGCAATAATCTTTTTTGACCAGTCATAAAGGTAGACGTTTACACCTTATCAAAGTGTGGGCACCTCAGAGTGAGAGATGGAAACAGCAGGGATGCCCACAGAGCAACACATTCCATGGAAAGAAATTTCCCCACCCTCTTCACTCACGTCAAAAGTCCTGTCACTTTATTTTTCTTGGGGTGACTCCTGGAAAAAAAACTCAAAACTGAAACCTAACCAGTGAGGCAACACCAGTGAAGCAATAGCAGGGAAGAGTAACTGACGGCCGACACAGAGGCAGGGTGACAGGCTAGTGAGGCTACCTGGGATTCTTGTGGGGAATCCCCTCAAAATCGTGGGCGTTAGAGAAACCCTTCCCTCGCTGCTGCTGCTGCTGCTACGCAAGTCTCTAAAAATAGATTTATCTTAGGTGATATCGTTCATGTCTGTCTATTTTTACCTGCTGATACTTTAACTATTAACCGCATCATTCTTACTGGGATGCAAACACACAAAGTTATAATTCAATCAATGCATTACTCACCAACAGTGTATATCATTTTAAAAACAGTAATTTTTACTTATTGAATGTTTGGTGTTTTCTGCATTCATAGATATTGTTTCTTTAATAATGGGGTGATATGACATGTATATTCATTTACTTGCAGTACCCAAATCATTCTGTAATGCATACGGTTTGTTAGGGATGTCAGAGAACTAAACGTTTATTAGCATATTGATGAAAGTACCATAATTACTACATGGGTGTTTGATGAGGACAGTTATGCTAACAGTTGTAAATTAGATATTAAAGAAACGATGGACTATTAAAAGTTATAAAACAAAATAAAAAAAATAAAAATGGTAAACATTTGCATTTCAGGTATTTGTAGACATTCCTTCTGTATGAGACTGATTTGTTTAAATGTAATAATATTAAACATAAGTTCAAACTAGCAGCAGCCACGACTCAAGACATAACCCTAAGTCATACAGATAAGGAAAAATGTATAGATATTAGTTTCGTTACTTGCAAGCAAACAAGTAATACCAACAAATGTTTCTTAAGGAAGGAAAGCAACCCTCTTATATCTTATTATTCTCATTGTCACTGATACTCTGTAAAAAGAATAAAATATAATTACGAATGAAATAAAGCTACAACTAATAACATTTACAAAAATAAACAAATGTCACATCCAGTTGAAATGTAAGAAGCTTCAGTTAAGGATACTGTCTGTTTGAATGTGGACACACCTCCCACTGTATCAGTAATCACCATCAGAGAAAGCCACAGTTTTTTTTATTGCACTTGGGTTTTCACCATGTAGTTGATAAGGGGAAAATGCAACATGATTAATAGGAAAAAAATAAGACAACCCCTAACCAGATCATACCTTTAACCAGCCTACACATTTTTGGTCAGAAGAACCCTATAAAAACCAACTTAACCAACCAGAGGACACCACAAGTCACTGACAGACAACAGCTACTGCACAGCAAACTGCCATCAACCTTTCAGAAGTTCAACATGGAGCAGTATCTCAGAATCGCCCTCTGGATGGTTGTCCTCACAGGCTGCCTTCAAGCAAAACCCGTCACTCCTGGACCCAACGCCATTGCAACATGTCGGAGTTTCGAGTTTGATCCCTTAGAAGGCTTTGAAAGTCTAAGGGATGTCAATGACGTCGATTGTGTAAGTTACTTCGCCACAAACTACCTTCCATCACCTGGTTTCCATCTACATTAGCATCACTTCAGTCACATGCTTAAAACACATGGCAATACTAATGTTGGGGTACAATGTTGTAGAATGTTTTTATAATTTGTATGCTATGATGTTTTTTTTGTGTTGCATTTCTTGTGATTTGGGGCTATAATAGATTTTGATTTAAGAAATATATTTGGAAAACTGATCACTGGTTCTCATAAATGAAATTCTTCAACTGAGATTTAATAGTAACACTGTCTTTTTCTCCAATTTGTTTTAGCGCCAGAGCAATGCTACTTTCCCTTCTCTGAGAGGCATGGACAAGCCGGTAAGAGATCTTTCATCATTAGGTTTAAGTGCTCTTTCAGGATGTTGGTGCAGCTTTCCCATAGTGCACAAACCAAACCTGCCCCACAGGCAATCCTACTGTAAACCAGTTTTCTCAAAATGGCTCAATCCGTTTATTTAACAATGTTTGCATGTGATTTAAAGAAACAGTACGAATCCCCACTTACTTTAAGCTAGTCATGGGCGAGATCAAAATCTAATATCCTGATGATTTTGGACGAAGCTGGATGTAATGACTAAGCAGGTAGAGACTAACAATAGAACAGTTTTGGTAAACTCAGAAATGACATCACTGTACTGTGATGCAGCCACACTCAACTAACCCTAACCTCTGCTATCAGATGAATGGAAAAAGCCGATTGAATTCCAACACATTTTCAAATATTCTGTTGATTTTTAACTCCACAAAATTGTAACGTAATGTTTGTCTTTCTCAGGCCGACTGTGTTCAAGCTAGGGTGTGCTGCATAGAGGGGCTGAAAGACGCCATGTTGCACTGTATTGATAAGAACAAGCGCATTCAAGACACTCTGGAAGCTTTGGAAGAAGGCTTCAATAATGTGAGTATTGACTTTCTTGTAATGCCAATTCAATTGTTAAAAGTGGATTATGTGGATAATGAAATACTAAACCGGCCTTCTCTCCTCAGATGAGCCTTCCCGAATGCAAGAGACCCAAAACATCCACGTTTGAGGACTTTGTGAACAGAACTCAGAAATTTGTTCAATCTGTCAATAGCGCACCAACTTCCAAACTGTGAATCTACAGACGTGTTTCCTCTAATTTATCATTATTTATTATTACTAAATGCACTAAATTGAACCGGATTTTTTCCCTCTGTTAAGTAACACTTCAAGAAGTTCTCAAGTTATTTATATATTTATTTATTATGCAAGTGATGTGCCACATCTATGTATATGATATGTGAAAATTTGGTAATAAAATGTTAACTTAAATACAACAACGATTCTTTGTTTTCTTTACCAGTTTGAATGCATTTGCTTATGGGAACATGTAAGTCAACTCTAAAAGATAATGGTGGTGATCTTTATAGTGTCAGAACAGGGAAAGCATGTCCACTTGTAAAGTGAAGCTGGAAATGTGTTAAACATTCATCTTTGGTAAGTTGGTTCTATGAATGTCAGTGTTCATAAAAACGATGTTTCATTTTAATGTGGATAACCCATTTTAAATATATTTTACTATCCACTTGAATAGCGTATTCAAAAGACCCAAAATCAAAAGGGCAGTTTGCTAATGAGCAACTACTGATGAGTTCATCTGTTTTTATTTCAACGCCACACAAAGTCACTACTTCTTATCGAGTGAAGAGTGACACAAGTGCAGTGAAAGCTAAAATAGGCTTTCATGAAACTTGGTTAAGCAGCAAAACACAGATAAATCCAAGGTAATATATAATCATTAAATAACATTATTTTCAATACAAATTAACCTTAAACCTGAAATACTCTTAACTTCAGACTAAAAGCACCCTTCACTAATATTGGGAAATGTTCTGATCCTATTTCAAATCAAGACAAAAACACTGTTTGTGTTCTAAAAAAACAAAACAATGTTTACATTCTGTAAAGAGTTGTGTTCCTGTAGTAGCCTAAATATAACAGTAGGGGGTAACGTATCAGAAAAAATGTGTAATGCATTATTCAGAGTGTGTGTGGCAGTGGAGGAGGAGGGAATACACCAACACTTAAGACTAAAATAGACCATGTGTAACTGGAAAGGTAACAAGGCGGTTGCATGATGAAACTAATAAACCAATAAAGTAATAGAAAATCCATCACACACTGTTTGCATATTGTTTAGTGCATCTACTTTCTGAAGGTCGGACTCAAATAAGCCAAATAATCAAATCAGCTCAAGCTCTTATGTTTAACTGAATGTGTTGTAAAATTTAAAATCATTCAAGCTGTTAAGTCTTATTTTAAAAGTTTCCCTATGACCATTAAAAGGTTATTTTACCGCAACATTGAGGAACATTTGGTCAATATTCGCCACTGATAACGGAGCGATGCATGTAATATGTAATCCAGTGATAATGATCAGTCAGAGCATCAAGAGACGTGTCACAGTTCAATGACTCTATATGCAGGGGTGCACATAACTTTCTCAGTGAGGTACTCAGATGAGTACCTGGAGTCAGTGTTTGGTACTCCATATTCTGGCTCCACTCAAAGTTATATGATGAAGCCCTCTGTATCGCGAACATCAAGAGTGTGAACGTTGTGATCAGTTGTTTTAGCGCAGTTCTCCAGTGAANTGAAGCTTATGCCGGTTCTTACGGCCGTCTACACTACAGGCATCGAAAAATGCTTTCAACGCTTCGCCCGTTCACTTGAATGGGGTGACAAATCTTCTACGTCACCCCATTCAAGTGAACGGGCGAAGCGTTGAAAGCATTTTTCGATGCCTGTAGTGTAGACGGCCGTAAGAACCGGCATAAGCTTCACACATTTCACTGATTTGAGGCCACTAGACATCAGTAAACATCCATAACGATCTTGCTGAAACCCACACCGAATCCATGACACATGTTGTTTAGACGAGGTGAAACCAGAGGAATGTTATTTTTTCTTTTAAGCATGCTCTAGCAAGTTTATTTTTAAAGATAAAAAGATCATCACTGTATGCTCGCAGTACGAAAGCAGCATGACTAATAATCAAAATTATGCCCTCTGTGGCGCAACTATACAGACCAAAGCGCTCTCAAGGACATGACGTTTTCGATGCTTTAGCTAAGTGTTTAAAAAAAAAATGGATTTTTCTTGTCACGCATGTCTTTGTTACAACACCACACGGTCTAATCCCAAAATACAAGTTCAATCTTGTGAGTAATCATGATGAATCCTGTCTCATGTGTTAATCATGACTGCTGGGATTAATAACGATCAATCATGGATTATTGTTATTTATTTTTAATTATTGACAACACTTACAGAACATTCATTTATCTCAAGATTCAAGGCTTTTATTGTTATTCGTACATAGCTACAATGTAGATATATCAATGAACATCTTAGGTCACAGGCTCCTCCAACAGAGCAACACAACACAACAGATACAATAGTCAAAAGTGCAAGTAAATACAAATAGAATAGAAATAAAAGTTAAAAAAACAAATCATCACCAGAAGCCATATTTTATCTACTGATAAGATACATTAAGGTGAAAATGTTTCTGTGTGTGTGTGTGTGTGTGTGTGTGTGTGTGTGTGTGTGTGTGTGTGTGTGTGTGTGTGTGTGTGTGTGTGTGTGTGTGTGTGTGTGTGTGTGTGTGTGATGTAACTTTTAAACTGTTAAACTTTTTTTTCGTCAGCTGCAGTGCACGCTGTAGCTTGTCATAAAAGAGTTGAGACAAAGTGCGAATCTATTGTGCAATTGTTATTAGAGGTTAAAAGTGAACTGAGATTTTGTGCCTTCAATGTTTACACCTGTTCATATACACTCACCGGCCACTTTATTAGGTACACCTTGCTAGTTCCGGAGTGAACCCCTTTTTACCTTCAGAACTGCCTTAATTATTCGTGGAATAGAGTCAACAAGGTGCTGGAAACATTCCTCAGAGAATGTTGGTCCATATTGACATCATAGCATCACGCAGTTACGGCAGATTGGTCGGCTGCACATTCATGATGCAAATCTGTCGTTCCACCACATCCCAAAGATGCTCTATTGGATTTAGATCTGGGGACTGTGGAGGCCGTTTGATTAAAGTGAACTCATCGTCATGTTGAAGAAACCAGTTGGAGATGATTTGAGTTTTGTGACATGTTAACCTGCTGGAAGTAGCCATCAGTAGACTGTGGTCAGGATGGAAGATACCACTTGACTTCTCTAATGTAGACCGGTGATGCTTGTATTAACCTAAGCTGAATTTAGGGCTGTGCAATTAAGCATATTTTAAACTGGATTGCGATTTTGCCCTCTCGGCCATGTTGTGAGTGACATTAGTTGTGTGAGATCAGCGCGAGCGAAGATGGCAGAACAAGAGCAACTTGTGAACAAGAAAGATAAAACAAATTCCGCTGTTTGGAAATACTTTTGGTTTAAGGAGTCTGACGTGGGACAAAAGAAAGTACAGTGCAGCAGGGGCGGACTGGCCATCTGTCTGTGAGTTCTGGAGAATCACAGACGGCCGGCCCGGCCCGCTTTTTTTTGCCATAATCGAGCAGCCCTAGCTGAACTGCAGGAAAATATTTATAAGACGGAAAATGTGGATTTTTTGTTTTACCACATGTGTTGAAATCATCATGCTTATATCATCCCTATCTGTTACAGACATGAGGAAATGATTTCATCATGGCAGTTTCTAGAGACAAAATGTCCAAATTTGGGCAGCTGATGAAGTGGTGATGATGAACCTGCAGTCACCACGGCTGACAAATCGATTGAGGCACATTTCAGACTATTTTGCTTTTGCAGAACTGCACCTCTCGCATTTTGTAACCACTCCACTGCACTCTTAACCCTTGACATGTACAAAGACACACACACAGCCACAGAGACATACTCAAACTGCTTGTCTGTGTGCTCATACTCCGGTTCAAAGACTCTTACTCCTGTACAAAGACACACACAAAGCCACGAGGACTTTACTCAAACGTGACTTTCATGGTGTCTTCATGGTGTCAGACCCACAGCTACTTGGTTGTGTGCTCATACTCATCCGTGCAAAACATCGGTTTGGTTTCAACTACGAAAAAGATAGTTCCAAAATCTATTCTCCACAAAATAGCAGAGCAAGCTGTTTTCGGAGTGAATATGCATCAGTTCTGCAATATGCTCCCTGTGTACGGAACTCATTCTTTGGTCACAGCATAATGGCGTTTAGTTGGAAATGTTTGTCAGAATTTAGGGGATTAAATGACAATTTCATTGTTTGGTCATACATACCAGTACACTTGCCACGGTGTTAGACAGACAGTTACATAATAATGGTGGCATTTTTGTTAATCAAAATGACTCGGCAACATTTCATAAAACCTAAATCAGACGTCCCTTACAGAATCATTGATATGGGAGTAGTTTGCTACATAAGGTCACAGTATAAATACAAATATTATTATTTTACGGGTGACTGTAAAACATAGACTTTTGTTCTAACAATAAGCAGGATCAATATTGTTACTAATATTAAAATGTCTGAACGATGACTGGAATCTCAATTTTGGAACCCGTTTTACTTTGGAGATGTCATTTTCCAATCTTTCAAATACCTGAGGATTTGGCTGGACAGCTCTTCGTTTTAAACACCTGGCACAGAAACCTAATATCAAAATATAATTATTTTTAACCAATTAAAATATACATCTTACGGAAATAAATAAAGACATTGTACAGTGTCGTCCATCTTCTTTGCTTTACTATATGATACCCTTTAAGCACATGCTGCTCACCTCCCTTAAAACCCAGTGGCGAACCGTCAGGGCCTTCAAGGTATTCAGAGAATACACTGGAACACTCGGATAAAACAATCGATTTAATTATATAAATAAAATGAAGAAATGAGATCGTATCTGTGTTGTTGATCTGTAATATTACAGTGTTACGTTGATTTGTTTGTCACTACGCATTTCAGTGGTTTTGTGTTAGAAAAGAAATGCAACCAATCAGATATTTTGCTCGGTCTCTGGGAAGAATATCCTTCAACCAAGGTATTCTATGGCCCAATCCCAAACCACACCCTACCCCTACACACTACCCCTCCGTTCGCGCGGAGGGCCCGCCACTTTAAGTGCTGTTCCAAACCAACGAGTGTGGAGGGGGAGTGGGTTATCAAGCCCTCAAACAGCGAGTCTGCATTGGTGCTGACTTGAGACCGGTCTCTACCTTACCGGTCTCAACGCTGTGTGTGTGAGTCAGGAAACAAGCTGTTTACAAGTAGTTCCAGCAAACATCCACTGATACATTGCGATGCGGGTGTGTGTGTGTGTGTGTGTGTCTACAGAAGGTCCAGCTGTGATAGACACGGTTCGCCACTGTTAAAACCACTTGATGCAATTTATCATGCTTTGCAACAATTACAGACTTTTTTGTTTGCAGGTGTGAGCTATGTCTCTGTAAAGTTGATGAGTTTACTTCTGTTGCTTAAAAAAGCCCCCTTGACATCTGGGAAGTCCGCAGTTTGTATGAGGACACCTGCTGAAAAACATGCTCGCACCTGTCATTGTGAGAGTCAGAGGTAGTAGTTTCTGCACAGTTGCTTGTTCAAGTGTTTCTGTGGTTATGCTCTCTCACCACAGAAGCTAACCATACCTCACACATTGTAAATCCACCTGGTGTTTGTGATTTAAAGTGTTGAATATTGAAGGTAAATACGGACAGCTGGATTTGATATTAACTCGCCTCTCAAGGGGCCTGAGTATAATTGCTTCAGGGTGAATCGAGGGTGGACTTTCCCTCGATTCCATTGGCTCTAGTGGTTAAAAAGAGATGTCAATCATCAAAATCGACCAAGGGGGGCCAGAGATAGGTCAAATCCACCCAAATGATCCCGAAAGTGTTTTTTTTTTTCTAAACCTCCCTAAAAGTCAAATATCACTGTTTTGCGATCAATCTTGATACAGGTACATATTATATGTTGCTACTTTGGATTCCTAAGCTTTTAGTCTACTAACGCATCATCCAAGGGTAGTTTTCACTATAAGTAAAAAAATAATTTTTAGACGACACTATAATTTAAGTTTTTTACTATGTTTCAAATCGAATTCTTTTTTTTTAATAATTTTTTTGTTGCAGATTTTCAATTACACAAAGACAGCAGCAATACAATACGATTACATTACCCTGCTGATTAGCTAACAACACAACCCAGGAAATCTACATCATTACAATTAGAACAATATGTAATAATGAATAAAAAATAGAAAAAAAAATAAAAACCTTCAAGTAATTTTGGTGAGCATTCCTGCTGAACTGGGCTGCGGGGACAGGGGGGGGCGACTCAGCCCAATTGGGGACAGACTCCAACTGCGAGGGACTTAACTGCTTCTAAGAAGGAGGTAGCCCACATTGTTTTGTGAACTTTAAAGGTGACCTATCATGCAAAAATAGAAGCTTTTGTACGTGCTTTTATACATGAATATTGTGTTCCCCGGTGTTCCAGGGAACTACCAAGAGCTCAGTAAAACACAACCCTCTCTATTTTCCTCCATACCCCAAATCTCTTAAAAAGGCGGCTGCAACGGATCTGATACAGGACTGATCCAGATTTGCAACACTTCTTATGACGTCACAGAGTGGCCGCCAGGGCTAATTGGGCCAACTCACGGGCCGAAGTCAGGAGGGACAGCCACGGACATTGCCAATTGGAAAGCGCTGGAGACGCTGTAGTACCATATGCCAGGCCTGTGATGGTGCTGTTCTCACAGAATCAGCCCATGCAAAGACAGTGTTAAATTGAGCGAAATGAGGAATGGCTTAAAATGCTATGATCTGTTTGGTATTTTGAAAAATGAAAAGTATAAATATTGCCTG
>NW_011360357.1:79412-84741 GCF_000735185.1 Notothenia coriiceps | reverse complement strand
GACCAAATGCTCTGTATGTGGTGACTACTTCCATTCTGGAGAGGATCACAGATACATGGATCCTGAGGTTCAAACTCAAGCCGGTGACGACGAGTGATATTCTCCTAACATAAAGGGAACACAGGGGTTTTAGCCTTTTCCAGGGTGTCCGTGGGGTCTTAAAAAGTATTAAAAGTTGATAAATCAATTTAGTGAAAATTAAGGCTATTAAAAAGTATTAAACGGCATTTTCCAAGGTATTACATTTTGTAGCTTGTTTTCAATAAGTATATCAATGGTCCAAAGAGGTTGTATTCTACAGTGTGCCTGAATGTAATCATTGCGTAGGTGTGTAGTGTGATTCTGTGTAGTTTATTTATGGCATCCCGTTGGATTTGACGTCATCTGAACAGGACATCGCACGCTCACTGCTTGATAGCGCGAAGGTCCGTTTACGCCGGTTGCTAAGCAACATCGTTATGGGGAAATGCAAGTCTGCGTCCAAATGGTTGGAAGATAAGGAGGAAGGACAATCAATCTGTATATAGTGTGAGGTAAAGTGTGTCGCCAAGGTAACCGGTTAAAACTCAAAGTGGCAATGAGGTCTTAAAATGTATGGAAAGGGTCTTAAAAAAGGTCTTAAAAGGTTTTACATGTGACTTCAGGATTCCTGCATATACCCTGCTTTGCAGACCATTTACAATACAAGCATAAAAAACCTATATTATATAACACAGGAAAGGGAAGACCCCTAAAGCATAGTAGGGCCTCTTCAAAACTACAGTGTATATCCCTAAAAACGAGTGTCAAACACTTTCCCAAAGCTTTTCAAACAACAGTATAAATGACGTCTTACAAATAAACCAAGCAAAAATCCACCTCTGTATTGTAATTAATTTATTATTTTCAAATGGTACACTTTGTTAAATAAAAAACCCTGCAGTTCGTACATAGTAGAAACTTCATATAGTTAATATTCTTTGAGAACTACAGCATATAAATAAACTTTCACTTTCGGTGAAATACAAACTGCCATGACCACTAGGTGGCGGCAAAGCAGCTTCCCTGAGAATACAATCTTCAAAGTAGGTTCAACACTAACACTATTTAAATAAATATTAAATAAATTAAATATTAAGAAGGCTTTAACATGTGAGCATCTTTTCTGTGTAGTGTCTTTGTCCTCGGTCACAAGAAGATCTCCAGCTCTTCTCACTCGCTCAGTCGGTTTATGGCCTGAAGAGGGAAAGAAATATTGAATTATTACCTCACTCATATTCACGTCTTTGCTACAAGAATGCTACAGCCACCTTTTCCTTATGATAAAGTGAAATCAATGTTCTGATAAAAGAAAGGAAATGCCCTTACCCTTTGAACAAGAGACTCCAGTCGTCTGAAGAATGTCCCTGCATTTTCCCTCGGATTCGACTCGCAGTCTGTGCATTGGGGCTAAAGGGAAACACAGGAACAATTAACTTGCCATCCAACACCCGACTTTAAATCACTAAGACATCAGCAACCAGGAGAAAACATCGATAGCATGATCTCTTACCATTGTATCGCTTCCAGAGGAGCAAAGATGTTTTTTCTGAAATAGATCAAAGAAATACAATAGTTATAAAAGTGGACTTTACTGCAAATGTTGCATTGACACTTATTCTTATTCTTATATCTTTCTCCTCATGCCAGTTTACTCACAGTGATGGGTCTATTGAGGACCTTGGACAGTTTCTTTATGTCTGTGGTGTTGAAATGACTCTTCAGATTATCCTGGAAGCATTTCAACGGACAGCAGCTGTCCTGTTGGAGAGAGGGAGAAAATAAATCGGTGAGTAAAAAATAAATCCCGTTCGTCCAATGTGGCCTCTTGTAAAATCATAAGCCAGGTTATTTATTATATGAACAATTGTAAACAGTAGTACCATAAAAAGAGAGAATCCATACTAATGACAAGATACTTTTAGGTAGTATTTATGATTTAGTTTGAGCTTAAATCAAAGCCAAAACTGGAAAATTGCACCGTCAAATATTACAAATAAATTTTGTAAAAAATAGGCTTCAAAAGTAGTAGTTTTTAATACAAGTATATCTTTTTTAGATTCTAGAGGTGATGTTGTAGTATTATACACTTCTTCATGCATTCATGTGAGGGGAAAATCTTGCCATAACTTCCATCAAAACATTTCCAAGTAAGCTTTTGTTTCTGGTTTCATGTCATGACTCCATCGGTGCACTTTCCAAACAGATACATGCATAACGCTTTTACCTCAACTGAAACTTAACCAACTCAAATAATACAAAAAAAAATCTGTTTCTGTTCCTGAAAGATATTTGGATGTTTTTGTCTATACAGTTTCCCTCTTGTAATCTTTTAAGGTGTTGATAACTTATTTTTAAAACGGTGTTTGATGTGATGTCCTGGTTTTAGATGAGTGTGTCTGCTAATTAGTAAGATATTACCTCAGGACGAGATCTGAAGAGAAACCGTAAGGAACTTCTGACTTAAACGTTGTTACTGCTATTTCACGTAAATTCTCTATGGTGGTGGTTTCACAAAATCTGGTGCAGTTATTGCTCTCGTTGTTTTTCTAGAATAGTAACAAAAAAACGGTTTTGTTGCTTCACACCCACTCTGCGTTTCCTTATCATTTGTGGTTTAAGATTAGCCGTCATTTGCTCTGTTTTTCCCTTTTTTGTTTGACAATTGAGTCAATTGTTTTGCAGCACGCTAGAGAAAGTTTCGTAAGGAAGTGTCATGGCTTGATTCTGATTACTCATCACATTTCACATGAGAGTAACGGAAGCTGTGAGAAAACACTGAGCAACTCTCGACCTGACTCACAGCAGCTTGATCAGAAGGAGGGCTGCTCTCAATTTACAAGTAACAGCTTTTATCTGAAGTACACACAATCAAAATGTTACGTGGGATTGTTTTGGTGCATCTTCAAAATATAGGGTTCGCAGTAAATGGGATTTTACAATATTTTAAATGCAGTTGTATCCACTTCCCCCAAAATGCAAAGTGACTAGTTTGTACACGTTTATTTTCCTTCTATGTTTTATGACCATTTAACTCAAGAAACAATACATTTGTACTGCTATTAATAATACTCATGTTTTTCATATCAAATGCAAACATGTCTTAATTTAAAAGTAAATGCTTGGATTTCAATTAACTCGACAAAATATTGAGATAAGTTTTCGGTTACTTTGAAGCCAATATTGTACTTTTTTTACTACATTTATTTGAGAAAATTAGTTTCTAGTTACTTTACAGATTGAGTTATTGGCTAACACGTTTAAATATACTTGTAATTAAACTATAATGTATAATCATAAGTTAAGATATCAAGCAGCAGTATATAAAGCCATCAAATTCGATCCACGTTTTCAAGCTGTGATGAACACAGTGCATCCACAAAAAAAAAAAAAAAATCCAGTAATTTGATATGATTCAAAAATTGTAAAAGAAAAAATGTTTTTGGTACCTTGCGTAAATTATATTTTAAATGCAGGACTTGTAAAAGATTATTTTTACACTGTAGTATTTCTACTTTTAATTAAGCAAAAAATCTACGAGTACTTCTTCCACCACTGTGTATATCTGACTGTTGCCCGTAATGTAGAGTATTAATAATGTATTTAATTCAAAAGTAAAACAAATCAATATCTTTTTTTTTTTAAACCTGAAAGCGAAGCCTTTGACTCCACATTGAAGCACATTGTGTGATTTCACACATCATGTCATAACTCCTACAGCAGCCGGCACACAACAGACAGCAGGTGGGAGAATAACAACAGTGAGTAAGCAACCACAAATACTAATAGTGGCGTTGACCGTACTGTCTACAATAATAAGAAGTTAGTTTGTCTTACCTCAATGTTCTGCGGTAGAGTATTCAGCATCTGGGTATTAAGCTGCAGGACACAAAACAAACAGAGCACTTAGTAAAGAAAACCAAAAATGGTCAAAGTTGGAAAATAAAGTAAATGTAGACGAACCTACCTCCACATTATCTCTCAAGTCAGTCAAGTGGCTCAGGGCTTCTTTTAATAATCTCTTTGGGTCTGTCCTGGCCAAAGAACTGCAGAAGAATGCAAAAAGGCAAAAAACAACCAACTTCATATTTTCAGTTTGAGCAGACGGCACCAGATCACCCAAAGAAGCTTTTCAAAAGATTTGTTGGAAATGCAAATAGTTGTTTCGCTTACCTTTTTATACTTATCCCTGAGGACACAGGAAAACCACTCGCAGAGTCTTGGAAAGCTGCAGAAACGGGTGTGTGAGTAATGACTTTTTCTTTTCCACTGGCAGTCACCACTACGTGATACGAGAGTGGCGTCAAGCCGCGCGTGCGTGGGGCCTAAAGATGCATGTGTGTGAATGTAAAGATGTTTGAGTGCACCCGACAGGAAGCTACAGGAAGACGGCACTTCCCATTTTCATTTTGAATCAGCGGAGCCACAACTTTACCGTGTCATAGGCCGTGTTCGTAGGTGTGGTATTGATAACCTGAATGTGTTCATTGCATCAGGGCCACCTACACAACATGCTTCAACAACAGGAAACACTTTTAAGTATTGATGTTCAACCAGAAGGAGAAGTGAGGGGTATGCAAAAACGATTGTGTTATCAAGTCGGATGAAATGCTGTTTAGGAAATGCTGTTTCTAACTGGTCAGTGACAGTTTGAAACCAATTTCACAATAAAACTCGAATTAAACCACCAGATTCAATCCAACATAAAATGAAACCATGTTACAATGGAGAAATCTTGATGAATGCATTATTTATTTACTTTGAGTTAGTACAAAAGTTACATTACAGACAGCTCAATTGACCCACTAGAAATGAACTCAGGCTGCTTTTGACACGAGTATAACGGTACGCGCTTTAACATTTTGAAATCACCGTTTTGACCTAGTAACCCCAATTGCGGCTGGTCAAAGCCCCCAGGAAGTTAGTGTTGAAGCAAACGTTCATAGTGGCCAAACGGTGGTACGTCGTTTGGACCCAAAAATACTTGATCCCATGGACTTAGAAAAAAAAAAATTTGAATTCTGGTTTTAGCCGTTTTAGGACATGATGATTTAAAAATGGGCTTTTCAAGTGTCTGTCCTTGGGAGTTGTTCTACAGATGTCTCTTCCCAAATGGAAGCCAGTGGGATCGAGTCTTTTTGGGCCCAAGCGGACTTGACGCATCAGACTGAAGACGAGACTTAAGGAAAACTAAAGTGAGCATTCTCCGAGTTTTCCGATGGATGATTCAGGGAATTGTGAGTGCCGGTCCAGTTTGGCTTTACCCACAACTGAGCAGCTCTCTCAGGAATGAAGTACCCCCCCCCCCCCC
>NW_011360357.1:72829-79390 GCF_000735185.1 Notothenia coriiceps | reverse complement strand
TTCTCTTTATAATACGTTTAATTATTATACATCAATGTTTGAACAGAGGCACAGCAAGATGGCGGTCGCAGAGTACAAGGTTTCCAGCGTTCCACACTCAACATTTTGAACGTTATGAGTGCACCATCAGGGTCCTCGTAGCTCATTTCCCCATTGGTGCACTCAAAATAGCAAATGTAAGTACGGGAGTACGCAAACTGAGAGAGAGCATCTATTTACAGTACCAGGACAGTAGGAGTAAGACATGTTTCTGATGTTCAAGAAATCAGTGGACAGTAATAAGCCCCTCTAGTTTTGGTGCTTGTTTCTGCAAATGTGACTTTACAAACACGTAGGGCAAAACAGGAGTTTATTAGGCACAACTCATGGGTGTTTGTTTTTGCTTTTGGTTTTCCTTTACTGCTTAGCTGTCTATTTTGGTTGAAGCACAGTGTGTAAAACTGTAATCTCCTGACAGTATTCTTCACAGCTTTGCCTCTCTAACTTAGCCAATGTGTGTCGTTGCTTCTTGCAGCTATACAGTAGAAGTTTGAAACAAAGTAATCAGAAACCGTTTTATTGCCAAAGTGTTCACATTAAAATGGCTTGGGGGTGTCACTGCTGAAATGTAACAATGATTCAATTACTGCAGAGAAAATAGAAATAAAATCATGAAATCCTATCTGTGTTTTAAGATTAAATGAAATGCATCGAATGGAAACATCACAGAATAGTTCTAGGATACCGGTCATCTCCTCCTTTATGCATTACACATTTTGGAAATTCAGAAATCATCACCTGTTAGTCAGTGAACACAACGCTCACAAAGTTTGCCGCGTCAGTGTTGGTGCACACCTTCACTCCACACACACTCTGTACACGGGGAGGAAGTGAGATAGAGAGAGAAAACCCCTTTCGTCTCCTCTCTCTCTGTTTGACTAAAGGGAAAAGGTGGGTGGTTTGAGAGGTGCATCACCTCTCACTCCCCTCTTATCAGGACTGTCTCCTGTGATGCACATGCAGAAGGGAAAATGTCCTCAGGTAGATTTCAAATTCTGAAGAACTTTCCTCTTCTGGCTGCCATCAAGGAACCCCTGATAATCTGATAATCTGTGGTGTGTGTGTGTGCGTGTGTTTGTGGTCATGTGTGCCGGTTAGCATGTGTGAATAAGCCTTACTATGAGTTAAAGGGGACAGCGTGTCAGAATGAAAATGTGTGCAAAGATAGATATACAATAATGCATCAATGTAGACCGAATGTTTTTCCGTATGACTTTGTTAAGGGTGATTTGTATTTAATGGCTAACATCACTTGATAGTGTTTTATAGAATAGTTTTAAGACATTAACAAGACCATTTTTTGGGTTACTAAGTAGCAAAACATTGACTTGATCCTCCACCAGCCTTTCAGCTCCATTTTGTTGAGAGATTTAAACTTTATTGGTGTCCATTGATTGATGATTATACTTTCTGAAAACATCCTAGTGTCTGGTAGTGTATCAAAATACACTCATATACAGTATAAGAGTTTATTAACACCAACAACTTGGAAAGGTCTTTCTGAGAAGTTGAGCTTAAAAGAATAAAAAGATAACATGCTGGAGGAAAGGAGAGACCAACCAAAGGCATTTAAAAAACAACAACACAACAACCTTTAAACGATTAGTTAAACGTGTGAAACCTTTAAAGGGGCCATGTCATGCTTTGGGGGGTTTTCCATTTGCTGTAATGTTGTTGTGTTGTATAGGTTTTGTGCAAAATCCCAAAGTTCTCTCCAGAGGAAGTTTCTCTTAACCCTCCTATTGTCTTCGTTCTCCCCCCTTACTTTGGTGTTCACGGTCAAATTTGACCGGTCCTGTTTTAACTGCTATTACATTAACACAAAAACGATTAATCATCACCACATTTCATTTAACACCCTTTCAAACTGTACTTATTGTATCAGACTACTGGTATACATGAACAACTGCAGTAAATATACAAAGAACAGACACTGAACAAGTATTGCATGTGCCAGTTGAGATCCATGTGGGGGGATGGGCACATAAGAGCGGGAAATGTGTCAAATTGTTGTGTGTGTGTTTGTGAGTGCCAAGTGTGATTCACAAGGGGGGATTGGGCACATAAGGGGGGGAACACATCTAGTGTGTGTGTGTGTGTGTGTGTGTGTGTGCGTGCGTGCGTGCGTGCGTGCGTGTGTGTGTGTGCGTGTTTTATCTGATCTGGATGGTTACTAATTCCTTTTCTTTATGGCGGTCATTTTTGACCGGGAACACCATGGGTGTTACAAAGTTGACTAAATCATCCAAAATTCAATGAAAGTGGTGATCAGCAATTTATATGTTCAAATGTCTACTGTGAAGGATATCATAAAGTCTTAATGCAATCGAATGTAAAACAAAAAAGTGATGAATTATGAAAGTAGTAAATCGGTCAGATTTGACCCGAAGACAACAGGAGGGTTAAGAATTCAAACATGTCACATGAGAGGCACACAATACAAGTATGAACCTGAACATTAGCATTTTAGGAAATGGTTGGCTTATTATAAAGTAGAACTCGATGTTGTCTCATGCAATCCTGACCAACGTGTTCTTCTGTCTTTAAGTTATTAGGTGTTTATCTCTCCACACGCTAAAACAAAGTTATTTAATGGTGGACAAATGTAATCTTTCATGTCATCAAAAAGGCACTAAAAACAGGTTCAAAGTCACTTGATAACAGAGAAAAGTTCAGCAGTCTTTTTCAGGATATTGTATACAAACTAATTCTGTATATTAAAAAAAAAAAGACGCCATGTCTACAGGTTGAATTATCTTAAAGTAAAGCAGCTTTAAAACACTTTTGCCAAGTTTCAGTACGTGGTCTCATGTGCCTCTGAGAGCTCGATCTTTTTTCTCTGAATTGAGTGAAACGTTTCTGATGTGAGGCCTGCTTTCTGTGATGAGTACAGCTCTCGGTCAGGGTGCAAACATGTTCACAGTGAGAGTCGCTTTGTGGTCAGCCGGAGCGTTAAACGCAGAGAGAACTGTGACTGATGAGAGGCTGCAGGCACACGGGGTGTGTGTGGGGGGGGTAAGAACAGTTTCTGTCGCAACACAGAGAACTGCTGCGTTGCAACATTTTATAACTGAATTTCTTTTAAGTTTTCCACTTAAAATCTGAGAAGCGTTTTCTTTTCAGTCACACGTTATAAAACACTTCTCATTTGGTTTGTTGGAAGTGTCTGTCGTGTTCCTAAGGTCTTGTTCTTGTTCCTCGAGTTAATTCCTCTGTGTTTTATTATTTTTCCCTTCAAAGGTCTGTAGGCTATTCACCTCGACGGTGTATTAGGCAAGGCAAGTTTATTTATACAGCACCTTTCAACACAAGGCAATTCAAAGTGCTTTACACAAATGAAAGACATTAAGAGCATTTAGAAACATATTATAAAATCGCATTTAAAAGCAAAGACACATGAATTCAAGTTCCAGTGCCTTTGTAGGTAAGAAAGTATTAACTACGAAGCAAGGAGAGGGGAGTAATATTCACAGAATTAAGTCATATGTTTAAGGAAAAAAACTACCGTGCTCCCGGATAAATGCGGTACATTTGCGAGAACCCCCCCCTCACAATTTGTATATAGATTCTATGAGATTAGTCATTTCGTTTTTTGTCAAGGAACTAAAGGGCTTTACTTTGCGAGGTTCCCATTTGGAATGTTGCACTGCGCCTGATATAAAACAATTTGTTTACTACAACATATAAAACCTCTGAAGGAGGAAGTAAAATGCTTCCGCTAATAAAGATATTTTGTCGTAAAATAAAATGGTATTACAGGTTTTATAGACTTCTCTTTATTTTCAACAGATCTCAATCCCGGTGACAAATAGACCGGCTACTAGAATATTCATGAGGTGAGTATTGTTGTGAGTTAATACTGTAAGTGTTACGTTTCTTATATAATTTATTCAGGACACCTGGACCTATAGGTCAAATCATTTCTTGTTTATTGGTAAGTGTTTTTGTACTGTATCTAACTTTCATAACCCCTGCTATCATTGCACACTATGTTGGTTTTGACTCAAAGTATTAGTTAGTAGTTCAGGGTGTGTTTACCATGCCTTAACACAAACAAACAAATAAAATGCATGTCTGTTACTGTAATATTTACAAGTGTGTGTGTGTGTGTGTGTGTGTGTGTGTGTGTGTGTGTGTGTGTGTGTGTGTGTGTGTGTGTGTGTGGCCTAGTATTACAATAATTGTGGGGACCTAAATCTGTTTATACAGTCACGTGTGGGGACTCGCCTCCCTTATGGGGACAAAATGGAGGTCCCCATAAGTGGANCATATTTGATCAAAAAAAATCCCACTTTCCCCTGAACCAATCCCAATCCGTACACAACTAATTAACCAATTCACAATCCTATTCGGAGGTCCCTTACGTACATGTCCAGTTACATTACAGGGGCTTCCTACATATGTACCATACACACACACACACACCCTCTCTCTCTCGCTCGCTCTCTCTCTCTCTCTCTCTTACTCTCTCGTCGTCCCCCCGCCCGATTGTGTATGACCGTACTCTTTGTAGACAAGAGACAGAGACGTCGAGTCTCCGAGGGTTGTCTAGTGCGTTGTTGTGTGCTAAAGACGGGCGAGTACTACCGGGCTACGGCTGCTGAAACCTGGCCCTAGAAGCGGGAGGACTGCCGGCCACTCACGACGGACAAAAGGACCTTTAGACGAGAGGAGAGAGGCCCCAAGAACACAAGACGACCTCCTCATTGTACTGAGTCATTTTTAATGGGTCCTGTGTTTCCAGTTGCATGATTATGTTGTTTCATGAAGTCTGTCATTTTCAGGAAAGTGTATAATGTTTCCCACACTTCGTCCAGTTTATAATATTCGAAGTACGGCCACACAAATGTTAAGAAACATCGCACGTGTTTCATGTTGGTTTGTTGCCATGAAAAATGATAATTTATGACTTGAATTGTAATGTTAATCATGAAAAATGAAATTTATGAAAATGAATTCATGAAAATAAATTCATGAAATAAAATTCATGACTTTGAATTGTAATGATGTAGTCAGTCATGAAAATGAAGTTCATGGAATAGATTGTAAAATGACGTGTTAATCATGAAAAACGAAATTCATGACAAATACATGTATAAAATGACGTGATAGTTATGAAATTGACATGTAATAAATTGATACTTAATTTTGATATTTGGTGTAACATCGACCGTGTCAGTCATGAAAATGAACTTCAATGAAATTGACGTGTATTTCATGAAACTGGTGTAAAAATGAATAAATGGAAATGCATCCCGGATCAAAAATGATGGTAAAATGAAAAGTTGCACATGTAAGTCATTCTTTCAAGACTAAAGTATAGTAGAGTACCCGATTCGTCATTTTTCATGTGTCCATAAGAGCCTGCTACTGTCATGAGTTACAAAACCGTCATTTAGACAGACTAGTCGACGAAGTCACACTCATGAACATGAAAAAGATTACATAAATGGAATATAATGTAGAGTCCCATTTTGTACCATGTCGAAAATCATGACAGTCACGTGTGGGGACTCGCTTCCCTTATGGGGACAAAGTGGAGGTCCCCATAAGGGGAATCATTAATTTTAGGGCGAAGACTTGGTTAGGGTTAGGTTTAGGGTTAGGCATGTGTTGGTTATGGTTCAGGTTAGGATAAGTCTCCAGGAAATGCATGTAAGTCAATGTAATGTCCCCTGAAGTGATGTATACATGGTGTGTGTGGTGTGTGTGTGTGTGTGTGTGTGTGTGTGTGTGTGTGTGTGTGTGTGTGTGTGTGTGTTGATTTCAAATGAATATTAATCATCTGTCTTTTCTGTTTCCTACAGTTGAGACGTTGAAAGCTAACAGCAAGAGGTAAAACATATTACTTTATACAGCGTTTGTGTTGTCAAATTAATTACAAATGATGATGTCGTTCACTTCCTCCTCCCACCTGCAGTGTTATGACTTCCTGCGGTCTCCTCTTCGGGACCGGTTTGCATGTCGGGGTTGAGTGGGTGCGAGGTGAAAATGCAATCGGTTCACGTATCTGTCATATTGCATGATAGTTTATTTGTTAGATTAATTCTGCATACATGAACATAAAATGCTTCGTTATTTCAGAAGCACTTGTGGAGCTGGAACGAGGAGATTTTCAGTGATTTAGAAAAGGGAGTTTGATATTACCGTAAGTGCACAGGAAGAACCACAGGGAGTGGGTGGGGGATCGCCTCCTCTGGTCCGCTCCCCTGTCACCGCAGCAGGAATGACACTGATGGGTTTTAATGCTTGATGAATTGTCACTGTCGTCATTACAGAAATAGAACCATCTAATAAATACTTAAAATCTAATTGTAGGACTCGGCTCATGATTGATCTACCAAAATCCAACTATTTGAATAACAACTAAAACTGGGGACAGCTGCAGGATGGGAAACTCCCATTATTATTATTGTTGTTGTTGTTGTTTGTTGTATTATACATGACACTTATATAGCGCTTTTTTTTTAAAACTCAAAGACGCTTTGACAGAGAGTAAAACAAAAAACGAAGAAAAGGGTT
>NW_011360357.1:67511-72801 GCF_000735185.1 Notothenia coriiceps | reverse complement strand
GGGGGCAGAATTTGAATGCAGTGTAGATTATTATTATTATTTATTTTTGCGCGTATGAGAGTTAAATGTACTGTGATAAAAGTTAGTCTACTAAATCATGTTAAAGTGAATTTATAAAATAATAATCCAAGCAAGTGTGAATGCCGGCTTGTTTGTCTTCCATATTAATCTATCAAATGTAGTTTTAACAAATGAATTGTTATCAGAAAATACCTAAAGTTGCTGAATTGAATGCTGTTATTTTGAAGTGACTTATCGATGTTATCTGATCACAAAAAATGTGTTTAATCCGTCACCTGAAAGTGTTAGCACACCCACAGTTTCTTTATCTAAACACGCGTGTAAAAGCATTGGTTGCGTGTCGGATTTCAAGCCGAAATTTCCTTGAAGTCACTTTCAGCTATTTTTCTAGAAATGATGTCGACCTGCCACAGCCTGATTAAAGTCTCCGTACATTTAACAAAGCTAGATGAACAGGTCCCTGTGGTGCGAAGGGGTTGAGAAAATAAAGAGGGCTGTCAGATGATTAAATCTGTCTTTACTTCATTTTGTTAAAAATATAACGATTTTCCTTGGTTTTTATTTGGTTCGTCAAGTTGTTGGAACCCCTTTAATGCAATATTGGTTGTTATAATTATTTAAAAAATCGATTTAGTCCACTGTAGAGTAATGAGAAGTGAAGATGAAAGCCAGTGCGCTGCAGCCAAATGAGCCTGTTGAACCAGACTATTCAAAAAAAGGCTGACACTGACACAGAACACATTGCTGCCTGATTTAAGTTATTAGAGACTTAAAAAATATGAGTTTTCATCCAAATGCATTTAAAAAACGGAGTCCTAAGAGATCCTTCTTAAAAACTATGAAGCAACTCCTACAAAGCGGATACATGTAAGTGTCTGATACCTCCTCATGCATGTTAAATATCCTCATACTATAAGCATGATAAAAGCTGTCCACTAAAACACACAGGGTTGTTTTAAAACGTAGACCAACTCAAGGTGTTATATTGGGTGTTTCCCCCACACTTATCATACATTGTAATATATATTTTGGTTTGTACTAAAGTCTAAGAGGATGTTTTTAAAAACCTCCTTCTAAACCAAAGGTATTTTCAAAATGTGTGCACACCTCATCCTCTCAAAGGTTTTGAAGGTGGGTGGAACAGCAGGTCGAGCGTTACAATGCGAGACATGTGAATGTGCCAGGTGTGCAACAATAACGTATGAAGAGGAGGAGAAGGATTAGACACAATATATAGCAACACCTCCTGTCGTATTAAAGTCCTTTTAGCCCTGGGGTTACAAAGGTTTATATAAACAAACAAGCAAAACAATAGTTATTTTAACAGATCGGAATAAACAACAGATACCCACAAGCACATGCTTCCCCCCCATACTGTAAAAGTTATATATCTACCATTTTAACAGTCAGATGTGTTTTAAATCTATTCATAATAAATATTTCTTAAAAGCCAACATACCCCGGCTGCAGCGACTCTTCTGCTTCTACGCAGTGAGGGTTTTCAGTTCGTCTGAGCTCCTCTTACTCAAAGGGGGCTTGTGAATAGGTTGTCTACACCATGGTGACACATCCTTGACCTTTTAGAGCTAATAACAAAATCATCTTTTACCAGCAACGACCACACTTGCAGCGAATTGGTGTTTTGGAAATTGATCATTTTATGGGAAAAGTAAAGCAGCGGCAGAGCAGTGGGAGTATGAGACGACTGTTAGCTTAAACCACAGCAGCAGGGGAATAACAGCTGAGGGGCTGAGAGGATATTAAAGGCCATGAAACTGCCGGGTACCAAAACATCAAACTCTAATTGGAAAGTTATGTTTTAAAATCAGAGATCCAGCGCGTTAACAACACCTACTCTTCCAAAATGACTGCTTGGTGCAGCTAAAGCACTCTCTCGCTGCTTGGTGATGAATTATTCTCAAAACTGAAATATGTTTCTTATTAAATGAAGGTCTTCCGATCTTTGTGCTGCACAGCTGTTGAAGTATTTAGTTATTTAGTTAGTTATTTAGTTAGTAACTTTATCGTCCACAATGTTGAATATCTGGTTGATTGAAATGTTGCACGAAACAGTAAATAAAAAGAATATTGTAGGAGCACAGAAACAGTGTTCAAATTCTGCTTTTACCGACTGATTTTGGTTGTGCGTGCCTTGCTTTTCCCCGATATCAACATGAATTAAAGAGGCCCTAATATGCTTTTGGGGTTTTTCCCTTTCACTGTAGTGTTTTAGGTTTTAGTGTATGTAAATGGTCTACAAAGGCTAACATCCCAAATGTCCCCCCCCCGCCTGAAATGCCTCTATTGGAGTCCTTTATTGGATAGTGACATCACTATGGAACAGCTGCACTTCTATTGGCTAGCTCTGCAACACGTTGTACGTGATAGGCTAAGGGGCTCAATCACACTTCTATTGGCTAGCTAGCTGCTCCTAGTACTAGACTCCTGGTACTAAGATGGGTTAAAAGCAGAGGACACATTTCACTGTGTGTGCTGTGTGCTCTGCATGTGTGACCATTAAAGAGGGTCTCTTCCCTCCCAATTCTATTCTTCTAAATTCTAGCGCTCCAACACATACGTGATAGGCTAAGGGGCGGGACATCTCTAAGAGCTTGAGTAACTTTATCGTCCACAATGTTGAAAATTGTCTTTGGTTTCCCCGATATCAACTGAATGAAAGGGGCCCTGTTCTGCTTTTTGGGGATTTCCCTATGTCACTGAAGTGTTTTATATTAGGGTTTTCGTGTATGGTCTGCAAAGGCTAACATCCCAAAAGTTCCCTCCAGAGGGAGTTTCTCTCCCACAAACTCCCCCCCCCCTCCCCCTCCCTCCTGCCTGAAATGCCTCTATTGGAGAGTGACATCACTATGTAACAATCACACTTCTATTGGCTAGCGCTCCAACACATTGTACGTGAAAGGCTAAGGGGCGGGACAATTGTTGACCAATCACAACAGAGCCGGCCAGCTAACCAATCAGAGCAGACTGGCCTCTGGTTACAGACAGAGGGTGAAAACAGAACAAATAAAGAGCTTGTTGATGGAGACATGTCACAGTAGAGGCACAACACACACATATGAACCTGAAAATGAGCAGAATAGGACCCCTTTAAATACAGTTAGGGTTGCATCATCATAATTCATTACGGTGCGTATTTGTTTGTGTCCACTCTGAGAGTTTCAGCTCTTTCTGTTTCACCTGCTGTACTTTGAACTGTCAGAAGGTGGATGGATCTGAGTCAGAGGGGCTTACATAAAATGAGTTTTGCAAATACTGGACTTTTGATTTGGCTCATCTCAAGCAATATTAAGTCTCAGCTCGTCAATATAAGGGATCTATATAAACGTGAAGACTTTAAGAGTCTTGCATGCTCAGGTATATCTCTAAGTACGAGGTAGGATTTGTGAAACAAGTTATTTTGGAAACCTACAATGCTTGCAATTTTATTTGTTTTTCGGAATATATATAAAAAAAACTTTAGCCAACGCTTTTTATATTTTCCACTCAATGTTCTTCCACTTTCAAAAACAGTTGTCAGAACTTTCATAATCAGTGGAAAGCATCCTCAAAATAATAGGCAGCCGTCAGACGGAAAAAAAAAAAAAACACGTCACTACAATATCCTGTTTATTTACAAAAGTATGGGGTTTGCAGTATCGGTGTATAGGAGTGATCAGAATACTTCATTTATCCTGAAGGGGGGGCATTGGGTTTTATTAAGGCTGCTCCATTCCACAATAAAAGAAAATAAACAAAATATGCATATAAACGGGGGGAAAAAACCCCGAATAAAATGGAATTAGAATATGTATATAAAAATAGGAGTTTAGAGTTAACATGCACATTGTGCTACAAAACTAAAGTCTGTCTTAACAAAGACTAAATCAATATTTAATATGTAAAATAATATGTAGAAATGTGCATGATAAAATACACAGTGGTGAATTCGTACTAATAAAATACATATATGAATTTTGCAGAGTTAGATATTGCACTGGTTTTGCAGCCTAACTCTTGTCTGTATTGCACGGTTTAAAAGAGAGCCAGTGTGTTCACTCAAAGCAAATAAAGTAAAAGTCTTCTTCTGTAGATTATAATTATCAGCAGGAGCGCTTTCCTATAATGCGATCACATTAGAGAGTTCTACCGCAGACTTAGTTCAGTAACAGAAAAGCTGAAGTGAGAGTGACTTTAGTTCGAGTTACTCATCCCAAGTCTAGTTTGTCATTTGTGTCTACAGTAAAATAATCGAAGCTAGTCAACACAAGCTGAGTCACACAACTTTCACTGTCTGTTCCCCGAGGTCTGTCTGTCTGTAAATCCAGACAATATGAATCTGAGGGAGGTTCAATTTAAACACAACAGACGAAATGAACATGTTTTGAAATACATTTTATTGCCTTGCATTGTAGAAAAAGCTGTGCAAAGATACAGTATGTTAAAATATTTATTCACAAACTACACAAATCTGTCCCGAGAAAAAGAGCTTCTGTAAAAAGGGTTTTAGACTCAAAAGTGAATCTCAGAGGAAGGCCGTAACACGCTCAGTAAAGATTGGTCTTCTTCATTATCTTCATGAAATCCATCTCGTTGATCTCACCGTCGCCGTCCTGGTCTGCCTCGTCGATCATTTCCTAAAAAGGAAGAAATAAAGTCTGAAAAAGGTACGCTTGATGCATCACATGACACACAGCGAGCACTCACTGACTCACTGAGACCTCTCAGTCTCAGAGCCCACGCTCCTCAGACATAGCCTAAAGCTACTATTTTGATATAACGTGTAAAAACAGAAGGGGAACTAAGTCTTAGCTGTAAAGATCTGTGTGATGTACGTAATACATTCCTCTTTAAGTGAAATCAGCTCTTACTTCGTGATAAATCCTATAGAGAGGCGGGGGACCTCCATGGGACCTTATTTCGGAAAAAATATGTATTGAAGTCAATGGAGAGAGAAAGATTATCTCTATCCAGTTTGAATTGTGCCACGAATTACACATATGATGTTTGTCAATCTTAAAAAACCATTTCCATGTCAAAAAAGTCACAGTTTGTCGTAAAACTGTTGAAATATAAGACTATGAAAAATACGCAACTAGAAAGACTACAAATCCCAGAATCCCGGTCCCGCATGCTGGCTCTTACAGAACCGTCTAACTCCCCTTGTGTGTATGTACAGCTCTCAACATGCCCAGACTTGGAGTGATTTTCACCTCTTTTAATACTTTCCGCCTCATTCTGAAAGAAAGAAGTGAAATGTGCCAACGTGACG
>NW_011360357.1:53058-67471 GCF_000735185.1 Notothenia coriiceps | reverse complement strand
ATACATTAAATGCTTTGAAAATAAATACATACAAAAATATCATCTGTGGAATTTGAAAGTACGCAGCCGAAAAAAATCTGCCCCTTCCTTCAGACTTCCTTACAGAGCCCCTCCTCCAACACACACAAACGCACACATGACCAATGAGGGCACGAGATAAGTTTGTGCACAGATGGAAGGCTGACAGGCAGGTAGGCCATCCAGTTACTTTAGCCGGGCCGGCTCAGATGATTGGTCGTGCTTTTTACAGCGCCACGGCTTCCACAGATGACATTTTTTATGTATTTATTGTCAAGGCATTTCATATATTCATTGCTATCAGNATACAAAAATATCATCTGTGGAATTTGAAAGTACGCAGCCGAAAAAAATCTGCCCCTTCCTTCAGACTTCCTTACAGAGCCCCTCCTCCAACACACACATTGTGTGTGTTGGAGGAGGGGCTCTGTAAGGAAGTCTGAAGGAAGGGGCAGATTTTTTTCGGCTGCGTACTTTCAAATTCCACAGATGATATTTTTGTATGTATTTATTGTCAAAGCATTTAATGTATTCATTGCTATCGCCCGGGATGTTAAGAGCATTCCATGGAATATAACAAGTGTTTCTGAAATAAATTACATACCCCACCTTAAAGTTAATAATCTTAGTTCTTCTATCTCTGCAGACAAACACGTCCTGCCATCTCTATTAGACCAGGAGCCCACCTTCAGCTCTTTCACATCTATTGTTCCAGTGCCATCTGTGTCGAAGAGGTCGAAAGCTTCTTTAATTTCTTGCTTTTGTTCCTCGTTCAGTTCCATTTTGGGAACTGCCTTTTTCCTTGGACCAGACGAAGAGGTTGGTTTTCGGTAACCTGAAGCCTAAGAAGAAAAAACACACATTGAGAGGTGGTTGCTTCTTTCTATAAGATAGTAACTAGTTGTGTAAAGTAACCAAGTACATTTACTCAAGTGCTGTTACATTAAAGTAATATATATAGTTTTATGCTACTTTGTACTTCTAATCTACTACAATTCAAAGGCAAATATTGTACTTTTACTCCACTACATTAACGTAGTACCTTACTTACTTTGCTTTTATATAAAACATAATCAACCGTTAAATACGACTTTAGTTAGTAGAAATTCACAAGCTACCCTGCAGAAAATCAATACATAAAACATTATTTCCACCTTCACCAGCTAGATACACACATTAACACACCAATAATTATAATCAAAACATATAATATGATTCTGAAATGGACCAATCTGCAAAACATTTTGATTGCAAGACTTTTACTTGTAACTTTGTTGCTCAAGTACAAGATCTGAGTGCCTCTTCCACCTCTGATAGTAACTAATTCTGCAGGAGCAGCAGAAAGAGCCATAAGAAGTGTGTGTTGCTATCATGCTAGTTAGCTAACTTTAGCTTCCATGAAGCTAACCAACAAACACGGTTGAACGGCTTTATATCACTGTCTGTCAGCATTTCAGGGTACCTCCCGACATTTTCTGAAAATGAAATACATTGTACCAAACATGTATATGAACATACCATTTAAATGAATGTTTCAGCCGGGAAAGTCGAAAAAGTTGTGTATTATAACCGGATGTCAACAAAGCAGGCACGCAGCAACGGTCTTATGTTGAATGACATGTGAGATAGCCAATAGAAACCATTATAGCAGCGTGACGTAATTAAAATAGCCAATTGCAAACGGTAATGGGCGGGATTTTACAGTGTCCTCCAATGGTTGAGATCGTTTCTTGTCGCCTGGCAACCATGAAACCATACGCATGCGCAGTGCTTAATCTTTTTCCCCGGAGCAGCTGGTCAGTGGGAACAGAAACAACTATCCTATGTCATTAAATTAAGGTAAACATACTCTTTTATAGATGAAGCTTGTTTAGCTAAATCTTCATGTGCAGACATAAGTCGTTTTGGTTCGTTTTTGGCAGTGTTAATTTAGAAGTTACGTATTGTTTTCGAAGTAAAGTATTAGCTTGTTAGCTCAGCATGCAAGCTTCTGCCTGTCTTGCAGGTTTGTTGTAGAAATAAGCTACCTTAATGCACACTTAATAGCCAGTCCTGCATTCAAAATGTTAAAGTTCACCAAGTATTACCAGCTAAGTTTATCTTAAGTATCTAACATAATGCAGGATAACATGTGTTTTGTATGCATATTATATTATTGTTCTATTCACACTTCTAAAGTGACTGCTGCTTCATTTAATATATAATGATGCACCATATTGTATAAGCTTATCACATGTTTTGTATGTAATATTATAACTTTTCAGGTTACAAGAGTTAGGGTTAGATGCCAGATATAGACTTAGTTGAGTATAATATTCCCCACTGAAATGTAATTAAGTAAAGTACAAAGTACTATAGCATATAGTGCCATGCCTCAAACTTATGTTAATATAAAATAAACTACTTAGTTACCTTCCACTACATATTAATGTTAGTAAGACTTAACACACGCAATGGTAACCAAACTCAATACAATACTTTTAGTTTGTAATCAATATTTATTTTCCTTTTACAATTCAGACACCTCAAGTAATGCTTGGAAGCACCATTATAAACCACCGACAACATGTTGGACTTCAGAAGCTCGCAGCGCTGGCAGGAATCACACACTCCTCTTTGGGCCCCAATAAAAAGTATAAGTTCATCCAGGATGAAGCGAGCGGGGAGTCAGCTCTGGTGTGCTCCTGTTTTCGCATCTTTGAGAATCTGGAGCTGAGCTGTGCCGTGGGTCAGCTGGTTCACGAGACTATCCAGGCCCACCAGAAGGTCTATCACACAGGGTCGGGATGCCTGCTGTTTCTCGCCGGAGCGTGGAGTCGTGCTGCTCTGGAGTGCCTTCAGAGAGGGATTCCAGTCCCTCACATCCTCTCTGCTTTGTCTGAAGGGATGGATATATGCGTCGATGTTTGCAGGAAAAGCAGCGTCTCCACTGAGGGTCTCCATGTTGAGCCATCTGAGAGCTTCAATGCGAAATCACATGCTTTAGGATTTCAACTGTCAAAGAAACCCAATGTGGAAGCTTCCCAAGCATCAAGCAACCTGCAAGAGACATCAACAGTTGGTCTTAAGACTCTAAATGGCAGTAGACAAAGAAAAATAAAACTCAGCAGACATTTTTACGAGGCCAGATCAGAAAATGTCTCAACAGTAACGCAACCTGATCACCCTAAGCTCCCTGACATTGCACACATCGCAAAGGGATTGAGTCATGGTTGTGTCGATGCGATGAATTTAGTAGTAGAAGCTAGCCGAGTACAGTCAAAAAATCATCCAGAAAACATCAGCTGTTCCACATTTGATGTTACTAAAGTGATGACTTGTGTGCTTCCTGGTTTACCAGAGGAGCATGCATGTGTTTTACCAGGCTGCATCGTCCTTGTATCTGATGAACAGGCTTCAGTTGCACATCACTTAAAAGAACAGTCCTTAAGAGTTGCTCTAATTAATGGAGATTTATCAGACACCTATCGCCATCTTGGCTTTAAAAAGCTAACAGGTGTACAGTGCGTGAGCGACCAGTCCGACTTTACAAGTTCAAGCAAAGACAAAGAGTGGATGGAAAAGATCGTGGCACTTCTGTTGAACCTGGGAGTGAACCTGATACTTGTCAGCGGGCTGGTTCGTGAGGAAGTGATTCAGAGCTGTTGTAGACATCATATACTTGCGGTGGAAAAAGTGAAGGCTTCCGTTTTGAGAGCCTTTGCTAAAGCAACGGGAGCTGTTCCGGTGACATACGGCACACAGTTGAGTAGGCACTGTATCGGTCTTGGTGTTAAGGCTGAAATATGGAGGGACCTCAGCAGCTATGATGGAAAACCTTTAATTACTGTGAATATTTCCACTGTAGAAAACAGTGAGTTGGTCACAGTGATTCTCTCGAGCTGCGTACATGGCAAGCTGCAGGCCATGGAGGACCGGTTCTGGGCCTGTGCTTATCGTTTACACCACATGCTGGAAGACAAAGTCCTCCTGCCTGGTGCTGGAGTGACAGAAATGCTTTGTGTTCACCACCTTCAAAGGGAAGCAGAGAAACATGTCAAACATCACAGAGAGAGGAACAGGGACTCAGCCGCTAACCCTTACAGAGGCCAAGTGTTGAAGCTCATTGCAGATGGTTTATTAGATTACATATCCACCGTAATGGTTAACACCGGAAGGTTCTCAAAAGTCAAAGCCATGACGGCAGCACGCCAACAACTGCAGAACAATAACGAAAGTCTTGATGCAAAGTTATCACAGCTTTCCTTGGAAGGTGAAGAGGAGGATAGCGGAGTTTCATTACCGATTAAATCAAGCAAAGCACCCGCAGTAAAGATCTATGATAATCTGAGTGTGAAGCAGGAATCATGGAGGAAAGCTCTAGATCTGGTCGTCCTGGTCTTGCAGACTGATGCGGAGGTCATCACAGGCATTGACCAAACATCTGATGATACACAAGAAAAGCTGATGCTGTTGTGATTTCATTTTGAAGGATTGGCTGTCCTACACATTCCCAAATTGAAAAATATATGTATTTAACTTGTTTGTAATGTATTTTTGTATGAATGGTACAAAGGAAAAGTCAAATAAAGTGTTTTCATATTCTTTATTTTCTTGTCATCAATAAATAGTCAAAGAACAACATTTAAAAAAAACAAAAAACTTCACATGTGCTACCACTTGGGGGAGACAAATTATTATATGACACTTAAATTCATGTGACTCTTTAATCCAAACTGAGACTGAGAAAGAGATTCTGAATTGTGGAAAATCATGAATATTCCTAATTCATGCATGTTCACGAAAGCATCTGATGACTTCTTTAATGATTTGAATCCTGACCTCTAGGTATTCGAAAGAAATTGGAGAACAGCATCTTGAAATAAAAAAACAAACAGATATGAAGTACAGTCAGTAGATATGTCAGATTTCTCAATGTACTCCTTTCACAGGAAATACAATAAAAGTCAGTTTATATGTATTATCAACCAGGCCTGAATTCGCTTACAGTACATGACGGTGAACACACCTTTTGTCTTCATGGTTAGTTCCCAAAAGAAATAGTGCATGTCCAACACAACAATATAATTTCCCCCTCTTACCGGTGTGTTTTTAGTGTTGTTACCGTTCCTACTGGTTGGATAACACTGCTCACCTTATACCCTGAGACTGGAAGTTTAATGACCTGCTCTGTCATAATAGTAATGTTTGTAGGGGAAGGAACAGCTCCAGGCAGAGTCAATGTTTTTGGTTAAGTCTTATTAGGTCATTTCCTTGAACGAAGTGAAATAAATGTCATAACAAGGTTATTTAAAAAAAAAAGATGTATTCTAGAAACCATTAATTTACCTTCCTAAAAGATCATTGGAAGGTCACAGGAATATTACAGACCCTTGCAATCCTTGGCACTTGATGCCTTACGTTGATTCACCCATGAATCAAGGCTTATTTTACAATCAGATTCACAACACTTTATTTTTCTAAGGGAACATTTTTCATGACAGTTGCTCCATTTTTGAAGGAAATAAAAAAAAGATAACGAAAAAATAAATATGTAAAATATTTATAAAAACGTGAGGATGTAAAAAAAAGGTAAAATACTATTAGTTATATTAGCACAAGAAGTTAAAGTAAATTGTGCAATAAAAAGATACATTTAAATACAAATATTTATTGAAACATAATAAGTTAGTGTAAGAATGCAAAAAAAAGATCAAATACAAATATTCATATAAAACGAGAAAAGATCAAATACAATAAAAATAATAAGTTATAAACAAACTGTTATTCCACAGAAGAAATGTCTACTAATTGGAACATTTAAAACAAAGATCATTCACGTAAAAGAGAAGCACTCTCTCGGTTACCTTTGGACTCTTTCCTATTATGCGCGTTGTATTTCAAAGGTGTCAACTAAAGCGACACCTGAGACCTTCCATTTCCTCTGAGTGTCTAATTGCATCCTAAAAATAGTTCAGTCTAATAAAAAGTTTGCAAATGCTTTACGGTGGAACCATAACAACCTTGACTCAGGGCATTGCTCAGCAGGGGTGTACGATTGAGAAGGAGGGGGGGGGTATGACATAACATCACAGACACAACATTGATGAGGAAATCGGTAGTGAAGTCTGACACATCTAATTCAGGCTTTCACATTACTGGCTGCTTCATGCTTCATATGCATGGAGAAAAACCTGGACTGATGCATGCAAAAATCCTAGATTACCTAAATAAAGTTTACAAGGTGTGTACGATGATCCAGTTTAATTTCATATATTCAAGATGAGACCATAGATTGTTCATTTCATTTGGCTTGGGTACCTTATTCATTGACGAACAATTACTATTCCAAGATTTTGAAAGGAACTTAAGGAAAGTTTTATTTTTGATGTGCTACATGTGGTATGGAGGTATTGGTATTCACAAATTATCATTTTATAGTAATGTTTTCCTGCACCAGAAAGCCTGAGGAGCTTGTATGTGGCCTTCGTTTGAGAACAGGTGCCAACACAATACAAGAATGTGTCATGCATGTATTTTTTAGAAAGAAATAACTGGCAAACCAAAAATAAGAATAGAGAGTTTCTCGATTGATACAGTCCCATAAAAGGCTCCTTTACAAATATCCAAGTTGTAGTCACTCGATTGTCCTGACTGGATGTCAGATGTTTTACTGACTGTTGTAGTAAATGTATCATTACTGTAAGTCTCATTTAATTATAACTTCCTTCTCTGGTTTGATTTTCCCGCGGTTTGAATTCACATCTAGCTTCTAATTCTCACTTCCTTAGAACAGACAGAAGGCTGTCTCTTCGACCATTGGTTTGTAATTAACATGTATGCACGTTTCAACCCATCTGGCAAACACTTCCTGTAATGCAGATTGCCTCGCTGAGACCTTCCCCTTTCCTTGCTTTTGAGTGTATAAAGTGTTTGTATTTTCTGTTGTATGTTGTCAGATCTTGTGCAAACTTGTTGGTGCAAAGACTCTGTCCTTTCAGCTGAAATAGATTAACTCTGATGCTTTGACTTTTATTGACTTTATTAAATAACTAAACTTTGCTTTAAACTTCTATGATTTGTTCACAGGTTGTTTTTGTGTGGAATTTCCTCCACACTGACCAGTTGAACCAACAGCACAGCTGACTTTCACCCATCCACGAGTTGTGGTTACCATTACCCAGAAGGCCTGACCAGTGATTGTTTTGGCAAATGGATGGTCCTAAAATAAAAATAAAACTAAACCTTGCACAAATAATTCCCGTCACCAACTAATCATTCAAGACACAGGCTTGCTCGTCGGAGTCTCCTGGCAACTCTCCTTCACATTGTTGTTTTGCACCTATGAATAGACCTTATTCAACTCTCAGGCTGCATGAATGGAAACACTGGTTCGGTTCACATGCTGCTCTTGGCGCTCTGAAGGGTCTCAGTGGTACAGTCCAAGTTGCACGTCCCCCCCCCCCCTCCTCCTTGCCCTCATCTCCTTTCACGACTCCTTCTGGGTTGGTTGGTAAGAAAAGTGAGCCTTTAGTGGGCGTGAGCGAGTGTGTGTTGGTGCTCCTAGGGCGCATGCGAACTGAGGCCCGAAGGGGAAAGCCTTGCACACAGATCTAAGCCAGCTGCCCTGATTTAAACACTTCATTGCAAGAAGAGTGGAAGCGAAGGGGGAATCTGCATGCAATCCCCCCCCTACCAGTGTGCTCAAAGTACACTGGCAAAGCAGCTGCCCGATCTACAAGCTACACATTCGGACGCTTGCAAGTAAAGGCATTAAGGAGTCTTTCTGTCTCACATTCTCAGGACTCAAAGGGCACCGGTTGTCCTGAGAGGGGGGTCCTTTAGGCAAACTGACCTCTGGGGTTAACCTGAATCAGTGTTTGTGGAGCTCTGTGGAGGAGGGAACAGTTAGTGGGAGGTGGGAGGCCACATTGGGGCTCCTGAGCTGCTCAAGAAGGAGACGAAGCAGTCGCCGGGAAGCAAGGCAAGAGGAGGATATGGCCACGGGAGAAATCACAACACTTCCCTCCACACCTGATGACGGAGGCAGCGGCGGCTTTCCTCCCGGGAGCTTCAAGGACCCCAAAAGGCTGTACTGCAAGAACGGGGGCTTCTTCTTGAGGATAAAGCCTGAAGGGGGTGTGGATGGAATCCGGGAGAAGACCGACCCCCACAGTAAGTACTTCCAGTCCCTCTTCGTCTTTGCTCTGCACCGCACACAAAGCTTCTTTATGCCCTTTTTTAATTTGCAACAAGGAAGTCAGATCATCATGGAGGAACGATGTGAGTTTTCCAACTTGCTGAGGTTTACTCTCCACTTGTAAACACTAAAGCGTGTGTAGGCCTACGAATGGAAAGTTTAATAACTGCAGACCTTAATCAAAGGGAACTTTAATGGAAAATGCAGGATGTTTTTAGTAAATGTAGATCCCCAGGTTGAGTCAAAGCCATTTACACTGCTTACTGTGGAGTTTACGTCACTCAGAACAACATGGAGTTAAAAGCCGGAATTAGTCATTTCCTGATCTACAGCTCCCTGTCAGTGTTTGACGTCAATGAATTTATACCACTAATATATCTAAAAATGATACTGTGAAAACTCAATAATAATTACAACCCCCAATCACTCTTAGTTTTCACTCACTTATAAATTGAGAGAAGTTTTTACTTTTCTAAAGTTGTCCTTGATTGAACTTGAAACAATCTGTGCTCCTGTATCACTGATTACTTTTGGGTTGCATCAGTAAGTGGGAGGGGAGGAGATGGGACGTTAAAAAAAAAAAAGGTTTTTCCGAGGAAAACATATTTAGAAGTGCATTGCCCAAGACACATTGTGACCTTTCAAACAGGTGCCAGATCTGAAACCAGCTCAAGGACACATGCACTATTTTTAGAATAATTGAATTACATTCAGCGAGACTAAATTGACTTTTAAAGACACTTCCTGTTTTTCTGGATAGCAAATGATCAGTATCAAAGTGTAAGTAATACATATCCCCAATGAGTCACACAACAGGAGTCAGTATTCATCATTTGGCTTTTCCCAGCAATGCTTTTTTACAGTTAAGCTGAGCTGACTTTCATCAATGCTCCTATTGTTAGGGAGGTGATTGACCCGCCAACTTTTGGATAGCATAACATACCTTCCAGTACAAATTGGTAATGTTAGTGAGACATGTATTCAAGGATTCAATTCAATTCATTTTAGTCACAAACAGTTAGGAAGGGAAATGGGACACCCCAATAAGCAATCCAAAGCTTTAGATAGGGGCACAGGCACTAAATACATAGAAACATTAACAAGCTCAATTACATGTATTGTAGCACTAAACAAATCCCCTAAAAACTGAGCTAATCTTTCACCACATTCATTTCATCAGGTTTGACATAAGATATAATAAGCAGACACATTACAGAATATAATAATGGTACAAATTATTCTGCCTATTTTCAGGTCCATATTTGTATTTTGTGTCTTGTCCATCATGTGTTCTTCCCATGTCAAAGTTTTGTGAGAAAAGTATTCCACATGTAGAGTACTGTTGCCCTTATATGAATTACAGATACAGTGGACCCACATTGTACATAGACTGTATGGTACGATACGATAGAATAATACCTGGTACTATTATCATTGGTCAGATCAAGTCTGAAATTTGACTTGCATCACAGCAGCTCCATGTCCAACACCAACATAGACACATATCCAGACACCATGGGTGTAATTTGCACTGGGGACATGTCCCCCCCACTTTTCAAAATCTCGTTTGTTCCCCCCCCCACTTTTCAAATATGTTTTTTTTTTACGCAAGTGGTCATCGTCACGGAGGACCGTCTGTGTGTGTGTAGCAGGAGCGCATTTTGTGTGAGAGAGAGAGAGAGAGACAGAGAGAGAGACAGAGAGAGTTACGGGGGTTGTTGTTAGCATCTGGTGCTAGCTCGGAGCTAACAGAGGTTAGAAGCTGTTTCAACAATAAGGAGAGGGCGAGTCCTCTCCTGTCGGACTGAGAGGCTGAGGTAACATCAGCTCAGGGAGGTAAAGGACTCGCTGAGTGATTGTAAACTTTAGTTTAGTTATCTTAGTGGGTCTCAAACGGTTTGGTCTAAACAAATATTTCCATCTATTTAATATAGTTGTTCAAAATAAGTAAAAAAATAATCCCAATGTCAGTAAAAAATTAAAAACACAGTTTGAAAGGGGAGTGATTAGTAAAATATGCATAAATAAAAAGAGACAGACTAGGTAAGATAAAGATAGGATAGAGGAGTATATCAATGATGTGTTATTGGTTGTGAGCATATTCTAATGGTTTTTGGAGTATTGAAATATATACAGTTCTGTTTCATATGAGTGTTGAGAGCTGTATCCATAAATCTCTTAATTTGTGCACCAGATTGATGCATTTAACTTCAATTCAAAGACAACAATCTTACCGGGGGTGCATGCCCTCGGACCCCCCTATAGGATGTGAGGTCATCACAAATAAAACAGGTTCATGGATAGATAAGTTTGCACACTCATTATATACACTACACATTTTTCTTGGATTAGTTAACACCATAGTCCCTAATATATATTTGTAGAAAGGCAGGAAATGGAATTCAATCGAAAACAATGTTTCATTGCGGAGGACCCGCTGTTTTGTGTCCCCCCCCCACTTCTCAAACCAAAGTTACACCCTTGCCAGACACAATACATGAAACACAAACATTTAACATAACATCACAATCACTGAGAGAAAACATTGCCATGACCCTTTAACGTGCATTTAACTGTCACAATTAAAGGGGAGGTTTTTTCTGTATTCACATTAATGGGACGTAACATTCCTAGAAACACTAAACACACGGCAGCACACTCGCACTAATTATTCGTTTTCTTCTGGGAAGAACACCTCTTTGATCCGAGACATTAATTATCCAGGCAGCAAGCTTAACTGTAGACAGATGTGCATCTATGTGAAGAGAATAAATCTGGACAGACCTTCTCATTTACCTTATGGGGCCCCTGCTTCCTTTTTTTGTGGTTTGGCTTCATGCAAAGTATGCTGTGTTGGCGAGCATTCTCTTTTAAGAAATGTGGAGATGATTTTGATACGTGTGCGAGGCAACAGGTACTCTGCTCTGTCCGCTTTAAGTGACTCGTACTGCTACTTTCAAGGTTGAGATTAATTTTGCTTGTGTTTATGGTGGTTCAGCTGCAAAAAAAAAACCGTTGGATTGTATCAAATGAAGAAGGAATTTAGGAGAATTGCAAATGAGTTGCTGGTTATCAAAATGAATGATCGGTTAGCTTAATTTACGTTCTTTAGCCTATTATTTTGCTTTCCCATCTGATTTACTGCCTCCAATAGAAACAGAGCTAAAATTAAAGTTACTATTGGAAATGTGTTTATCAGGAAAACACAGACTGGACAAACAATGTCTGCAGGAATGTATTTGCTAGCTTCTACTTAGCCTTGACAACTTTATAATTTGGTGATAAGGTGTGTGCATGAGTGATAAGCTTGTCACTGTTTCACTGCCACCTTACATTAACTAATGCAGATTTAGGTTGAATCATTATCTATCTTTGTTATTTCTGTCTTGTGCTATCTAGCTAGTCACAGATCTTTCCTCAAATTCAACTGTGCCCTGCAAGATGTTAGAACAGGCTGTCTTTAAGGCCTTACTTGTTACTCGTGTTTACTCCTGTAGAAAACATGACATATTGAAATGCCTCACATTGCATCCTTGATCTGATATGCGTTGCGAGTTGCTGGCTCTGTGGTAACCATAAACATCAATAGGATTTGGTTTTGGATTTTTATAAAATTGCTACACAGCCCTTACTCTTTTCCCTTTAATTAAACATCCCACAAGCAAACTACTAAATATGTCTGTATTGGTTCAAACTAACATTTGTTTCTTCCTCAGTAAAACTTCAACTCCAGGCGACCTCAGTGGGCGAAGTGGTCATCAAAGGAGTGTGTGCGAATCGCTATCTGGCAATGAACAGAGATGGACGACTGTTTGGAGCGGTGAGTGAGCTGCACCAACATCCTACTGAACTAAAAACTCAATTGTTTCCTTTCTGTAAAGTGTGCTGCGATTATAAGGTATGCAGTCCCTACAAATCATCAAATGGTATTTCTCTGTATGGGGATTAAAACGATTTGCAGAGATGGCAAAAGTACCAACATCCTTTACTCAATTAGAAGTACAGATACTCAAAAATACTCTTGTAAAAGTAGAAGTACTGACTAAACTTCTTTACTTAAGTAAAAGTAAACAAGTATGGGCTTTGAAATTTACTTAAGTAAAAAGTACCCATACTGTAACTACCAGCTGTTTTAAAGAGTAACTGACCTCCCTTTATATTAAAAGAACAATAATAGCCGCTTTCACACCAAGTAATTTGCCATACTTAGTTCCCGGTACTTAGTCCCGCCGAACTCTTTAGTCGACTCTCCTAGTAAATCGCGTTCACACCGGAATACGTCCCTGAGGGAGGATTACGCAAATGAAGCCGCTGACGTCACTTCTTCTTCTTCTGCTTTGGGTTTACTGGCAGGCCGCAAACAACTTCACGGGTGCTGCCCCGGGTAAATCGCCAGAAGCGCAGACACCTCCTCATCACTCCACCGCTCCCACGTTGTATTTTGTGTTGCCATAAGTTAGTCTCTCTCCGTTGGTGCGCTGAGCTAATGCTAATAATGCTAATGCGAGCAAATAAAAGGGCGTCTTCACAAAACCTTTCAGAGTTTTACGGGCCGTGGTTTGCAATTTCTGATTGGCTGGGCGAATTGCAAATCACGCCCCGTTTTGTGAAGCCGCCATTTTATTTGCTCGCATTAGCATTATTAGCATTAGCATTAGTCCAGCGCACCAACGGAGAGAGACACAAAATAAAACGTGGGCACGGTGGCAGTATACGCCGTGAAGTTGTTTGTGGCCTGCCAGTAAACCCAAAGCAGAAGAAGAAGAAGTAACGTCAGCGGCTTCATTTGCCTAATCCTCCCTCAGGGACTTATTCCGGTGTGAACGCGATCTACTAGATAGTTCCGGATCTAAAGAGTTCCGGGGAACTAAGTTCCGGCAACTATTCCTGGGAACAGTACTTGGTGTGAAAGAGCTTAATGACTCTAAATAATAATGATCACGCCACCAAACACAGATTAAAACTAAAGTAACAAGCTTGTTTTGAAAATGTAAGAAGTAGAAAGTACAGGTATTTGTGTTAAAAATGTAAGAAGTAAAAGTAAAAAGTCGTCAGAAAAATAAGTAGTGAAGTAAAGTACTGATACCAGAAAAATGTACTTAAGTACAGTAACGAAGTATTTGTACTCCACTAATTCCCAACTCTGATGATTTTTGATATAAAGGCAACAATTTGTACCATCAGTCCTTTTGACATATTAAACCCCCACAGTAAATGTCTTCTGCCTTCGTCACATGCAGCATTTAGACTGCTGTGTTATGGAAAGTAACAGCAAGTACTTAACAGCCACCCGCCAAGAAATCCTCCCTCGCGGGAAATAATTAAGTTGACACACGTTTGTCATAGTTAGCACTGAGCATCAAAAAACTTTGTCAAAACATTAAACAGACCCTGGGCCAATGATCAGAATGTGGGTTCAAGTGCAGTTTTTTAAATGTTTTAAAGTGTTTTCTTGGCATTAACATTGCCTTGGCCAACAACATCATGTCACTGATCATGGTCGCTTGCAAGTTTGAGTTTGAGTGCTTACGTCTTGAATCACATTATGTAACATGACTGGGAATTTTGTACCCACAAAGTCCAAAAAGGCAAATAAACAAATACATGATGTGCAAGACCTTAATTTGGATCTGCTGAACAAACACAATACCTCTATTCAAGTACCCACTTCAGTTAGAAGGTATCATTCAGATGACATTATGACACTATGATCATTAAAATGATTGCAACTGGGTTAATGGTTGATGTTACTCCATTAATGTTCAACTTCTTCGTGAAAAATCAGGCTCATTAAAGTAGAAAATAGGACGCAGACTTCTCCAAAAGTCTAGTTGCTGCTGGTGTGTTTGTGGAAGAATGTGGCCTCTAATATTTGCAGGATTAAGTGTGCATTTTTTAGGATCTCCACGGGCAACCTGACAGCCAGGGGGGGGGTTTGGGAAGGCAAGGGACTTAGCAGAACTTAGTCTGAGAGACGAGACACAGAAACACAGATACGTTTAAGGAGCTGCATCCAACAATTGACTGGGTCAATTGGGAATGGATTTTATTCTGATAATGACATTTGTGAATGAGAGGAGTTTCAAAAGCATGGTGAAAAAGAAAAGATGGATAGGTTTGACAATCATAAATGAATACTTGGAAAAACAAAGAAACTCATCAGCAAAATAAAAAAGTTAGAGAGAAGATGCTACTTTTGAAAAAGCTTGAGTTCAA
>NW_011360357.1:25404-53034 GCF_000735185.1 Notothenia coriiceps | reverse complement strand
GTGTGCCTTGGCAGAATCATAAATGAATACTTGGAAAAACAAAGAAACTCATCAGCAAAATAAAAAAGTTAGAGAGAAGATGCTACTTTTGAAAAAGCTTGAGTTCAAGGTAAACGCAGTCTGCTGTTTTATTGACCAGACATACAGTAGCTCACTAAGTGACACAGCCCTAAATAGGAAGACATGAAACAAATCATTTGAAGTATGTTTTCTTTGAAATGTAAACGTTTCAATTAAACTCACAGATTGTCGGACTGACCAGAAGTAAAACTAACTTTAACTGTTTAATTGTTCACTGATCAAGCATCTTACATAAGCAAAAGAAGAATTGGAAACATAGTCTTTTGTTTTTTGTTTAATTACCTACTGTCAAACTAAATGGATCTGAAGGATGTTCTGACTGCATGAGAAGCAGTCAACCTTCTGAACGGCTGCTGGTCTGCTGCCACAGAGTTGTTGCTCACAGCAGGCGGCAGTGGAAGTGTGAAGTTTGAAGTGTGTGTGACTGATGTGGTTCGGTGGTTGTGAAGACTTGTCCACAGGCCATGTAATTGGCAAGAAGCATTTCCTCCCTAATGAGAAGCTCCAGCAGCTGCCACCCAGTTCTCTGTCCTGCTTTGACTCGGTCGTAGAAAAACATTTGAAACCCAGAAAAATATTAACTCTCTTCTTATTACCATTTGTGGTGTGAAAAAAAAGTTGGAATATTGAAATGACGGTTTTTACCCTCTAATTTATCACCTTGATTGGTATGGTGCACATGTTTTAGTTATATACTATTTATTAAAATGTTCTTTGTTGATATAATTGACGACTCACACATTAGTCAAACATTTGTTCTGCCTATAGGATTTGTACAAGATTAACTCATTTTCTATATTTTTTTCCACCATTACCGTAAAATGTTTTAATAAATACACTTGTATCATGTATGTTTGATAGTAAATGTAAAATAGAAATGTCTTGAGCGTTTGATAAAAAAGAACCGCAAAAAATAAAGAACTGAATAAATGAATAGTTCAATAAAAAAAAGAAACTAAAAAGATGATCTAATATAATAGATTGACATTTCTTTGGTTTTCCAATTGAAATAAAACTCTGCAAAATGTTTATTCAAAGCTGTAACTTTGTATAATTAATTGTTCCCTGGGTGGTTGTTGCTGTTGAAAGAAAAATGTCCTCTTGACTAATAGCTGTAGAGTCACAGTCAAATAAAAAGAAACGTAAAAACAAAAGTCTCTTGTTGAGCAGGGTGTTGGGCAGCTAACGCCCAGCGAGACAGAATGATTTTGGCCAGACAATTCATGTTTTCTAGGAGGTTCAAGGAGCGGATATTGTGAGCACTTGTGATGGATATCATACCAGCCAAGAGAGATAAATCATTTAGATTGAATAGTTTGTCTAAGACATCTTTATTTGTTCACTTTTCGATGTTCTCCGTTTGTTTAAATCATTGTTTAACATGTCAAGCCGTTCACCTCCAATGAACAATATTATATGTTTTATTTAATAATAGACACTGAATTAAACTGTAATAATGTCCCTGGTCGGCGTATTTTCCTGTAAATATCTTTACTTACTTTATTGGTTTGAAACACTTGCAGCTCACAGAATGTATAAGAAACCAACAGCTTTCTTCAAAACAAAGGTGACATTAAGCGCTTAGTGTTTTATGTGGCACTTTAATATCAGAACATTTCAGCATAACACATATTCTCCCTTTCCAACAATATATATATATATATTACACAAATTCAATCAAATATTATCCAAACAAAATAACCTGTTTGATAAAAGTGGTATAATAAAAAGAGAGGGGTACAAGCGGTTTGGAAAGTAACATTTATATCAATCGTACAGACAGTATGACCTAACTTCAGTTTCCATTTGTTGAAATAATAAAGACTAGTTTCACAGTATTTTTCCTCTGTTCGCAAGGACATTTGAGTGTATTGCAATGGGAAGTTGTCCAAAAAGCAAAAAGGTGTAGATTTAATCCTAGCTCTCTTCAATCCCCACTAACTCGTTAAATAACATACCGTAATTTTCGGACTATAAACCGCGCCTTTTCCCCTATTTTTCGACGCTGCGGTTTATATAACGGTGCGGCTAATCTATGGATTTTTACAGCTAACGGCCAACACCTTTAACTCTATGGGCTCTATGGCCGGTCCGCGGACCCCCACCTTTAAGCGGCGGGTTCCAGCAGGAAAAGCTGGAGGCCGGAAAAGAGTGAGACAGGTAGCGCGCAAAAGTAAAAGTGAAACCGAGAGTGGTATGCTGCTGCTGCGGCTTATATTCAGGTGCGCCTTATAGTCCGAAAATTACGGTANGAATTGTATTACCAAATTGGTATCAAATAAACAGTAAGCATTGGTAACACAACTTCCAAAGTTACAGTAGAATAAAAAGGACCCTGACTCGGACAATACACAATCCAACATGTTCAACAGAAGGGAATCAGTTATATTGTTTGTACTAGAGATGTCCCGATCCGATCACGTGATCGGGGATCGGAGCCGATCACTTGATTTTCAAAAGATCGGAATCGGGAGGAAAAAAATCGGGGATCGGGATTTAATAATAAAAAAAATGTATATATACTTTTTTTTAAATTTTTATTCAATGTTACAAAACAAATATAACCATGTTCAAGTCTTAAAGTCATCCTGAGGCCTTGGTTTTGGTTTCAAATTACACAACATCATGTATGTGTTGCTTCTTTGGGGCTTGTTTTCATAGACCTGGTTGCTTATTTCTCTCAAATCTGGCAACAGAGTGGGCAGGGCGCAGTGTCTAATTGTAGCAGTAAGCTAACGAGTACTGAAAGCTTGATTTTGTTTTGATCCAATGCTGCACAACTGAACTGATCCAATGCTGCTGTGAAAGAAAGAAGCTATATCCATGTTGGATAGAATATCCAATTTAAATAAAAAAATAACCTTAAGGGACAACTTGAATGCTTTTTTTCTTTTTTTTCTCTTAATGCATTGCATAAAGATCGGATCGGGAAAAATCGGTATCGGCAAATTGTCAAAATCAAATGATCGGAATCGGATCGGGAGCAAAAAAAGGTGATCGGGACATCCCTAGTTTGTTACATAGGTTTTTGTGCATGTGCATGGTCTGCAAAGGATAAAACACCAAAGTTGAAGATAATAGGACCCCTTCTAGTAATGTAACCTGATCCCTTTCCACTAGTTTTGGATTACCTCCATTTGAAATGGAATGAAAAATAAATACAAGAGGAAAGAAATATCACTAAAATGTGTTTTACTTAAGTGTATTATGCAAGAAAACAGAACAATGTAACCTTAGAAAAGAAGAAACCTGCCTTTCATTAAGCACATGCTGGCAGCAGTTTATATATAATTCAATGAGTGCATTGTAAGATTGTAATCCTGCAAGTAATCCCTATTTTTTGGTTGGATCAATGTTTTTGTAACTGTTAGGGAATACATTTAAAAATGTTTTAATGCTAATTAGGTAATATTGTTACATGTTTTCTGTTACTCCCCAAGTCGGTAAACGACCTTCAGTTCACTGGGGATCTGTCCCTTGTTGTGAGTGATAATATCTTTAGTTTCCAGAAGTTCGTACCCCCTCGTGAGCTCTGAACTGCCAGACTCTTGTGCAGCACATTTCCAGTAAACATCCCGATGAACGAGGAGAGGAAGAGATTAAATACTTCCCACACTTCCAGGCCACTAACTGCTTCCCCATTAGAAGCTTTTAGGATTCCCAGCTGGGACGCATTGCTGCATGTTGTCAGCAAACCGGCCCACTTAAATAAAGTCAATTCTAATGTGCACTATATTGGTCAAAGGACTCAGATGTTATAGTGGTTTTACTGTAACCTGAACTTTCTGAGAGACTTACAAGAGAAAAGCATAACAGCTTCAAATGGATCTTGAACTCAGATTATATTGGCAGATGTTTTCTGGACAGATGTATTTGGTTTTAAAATGTGTGTCTTTTTTGTTTCTAACCACCATCAATACGACACAGTGTTAGACAATCATTTGGGGAATCCTCAAAGAGTTATTTATCAGTATAAGACATGGACAACAATAGAGTAATGACAAATAATATAGGCTGGATCAGGGTACATTTTGTTCCTGCAGACATGTTGTATTCCTAGAGGCCAGTTGTTAGTTCTTTGACAATGGATGAACACATGAACACATTTGTCATCACAAATGTGTTCATGTTGCTATACGTATGTTTAACAGGCCGTTTGGTAAACAGTTTTGCAACCAAGGATTATATGAAGCGATATAATTGTGTCTTGAATGNNNGTCCCGATCACCTTTTTTTGCTCCCGATCCGATTCCGATCATTTGATTTTGACAATTTGCCGATACCGATTTTTCCCGATCCGATCTTTATGCAATGCATTAAGAGAAAAAAAGCATTCAAGTTGTCCCTTAAGGTTATTTAAAAAAAAAAAAGAAGTATTTATTAAAAAAAATTAAAAAAATCCCGATCCCCGATTTTTTTCCTCCCGATTCCGATCTTTTGAAAATCACGTGATCGGCTCCGATCCCCGATCACGTGATCTCTATAACAAACTACAGGAAAAGGAAAACCCCAAAAAGAATCAAACTGTGAAACTCAGATTAGTTTACTGATTTCCATTATTTTACAGGTTATAAGTAATTGTAACAGAATACACTTTTAAACCTTCCCAACCCTGTCTTTCTTACTCTGAAAATGACTACCAAGGTGTCCCTGAGCAAGGCACTGTTCCCTACACTGCTCCTACAGTAGGATGGGTCAAATGCAGAATTCCCCTCTGTGGGACAATTAAGGGCACAAGAAAAAAAATGTATATCAAAAAACACCACACTGATTAGAGTTACACAAAATCTCTTTATTTCTTCCTTTCCAGCCCATTCATAGAAACAGCTTCAAAAATATAGCATTCTGTTGACAATACACTCAAATAAAAGCTGTAGTGCACGTGTGTTCAACGAACAAGGAAATATGAAATAGCATTTCTAAATGGGGAAAAAAGCACTGCATACAAATGTCTTTGATAACTACAAAAATATATATATATATACACAACACTGACATCATAACTTAACCAGCAGCATACTGTTATTAAATATCGAGGGTAAGTGGTGAAACAGCTTTTGAAGACACACTTCACCGCAGCAAATGTAAAAGCCTCCAGAGTGAGGCACTAAATATAAAACATAAAATGAAAGGATGCTCTTATTAAACATCTCTCTACATGTATAATTATTAGTTTCGATACATACGAAGATACTTTCACAAAGTCTGCTGCTTGCTGTGATTCTATATAACAAAACAAACTTGGTGCCATTGAACACTTGCAGGAAACAAGTGACTTTAAACTGGACGGCACCAGAAGAAGTTTAACACAAAACAAGATACTGATATGACTCTAATATACATTTACAGCAGTGCCTTCTATCACAATTGATGTTGATTTTTATTTCTGTATTTCAGACAATGAATGCTTGGAAGTTCCCCGGCGGCTTGTCTGATCTAGCAGAAAATATTGGTGAGTGTCACAAAACTAATACAGTACATCTACAGCTAAAGCCTTCGATTTTAGATGATGATACATTCATTTGAACCGTACAAAACAAGGCACATGATATATATATATTTATATCTGTTTCTCCAAATTCACCTCTAAAGCAGCTTTGGTATTATATACATGACCCAACACAAAAAGCAGCGTTTGTCTTTACAAAAAATATATATATTTTCCCTTTTCCCCCACATCTTAACATCAGGTGACTCTCACAAGGGAACGTGAATATATTCCTTTAAGTCAAGATCTTTACAATTCCTCCACGTACATTTAGTAATATTGTAAAGGTGCCCTATTATACTGTGTTTCATTACTTTATTATAGGTCTCAGATAAATACAAAACATGTCTCTGAAGTGTTTGGTTACAAACACCAAACAGATCATTGCAGCATTACCCATAATCCCCTCTGTTTCAGCCCTGTTTCCAAAGTGCTGATTCTCTGTCTGTTACTTTAGATGAAAATAAGGAGCCCCTCCCCACGCCCCTCTGAGAGAGATTTGGTTAAAAATAACTCTATGGTGCTCTAGGAGGAGATGCGGGGGGGGTTACCTTGGTTGGTGATTGGCTAATGGTTACACAAGACAACACATCGTTATGACATCATAAAGTGGCCAAAATATAAAGGTTTTTATAGAAATGGATCAGGACAAAAAGAGAGAGAATATCTTTTCCTGAAACTTTCAGAGTCTCTTCACACAGAGGGGACACATGTTTATGCATAAGAGACATGAAAAAGTGGATTTTGCATAATGGGTGACCTTTAATGAATCATTCTCAGGTACTACTGCGGTCAGGGAAGTGTTCGAGGAAACTGGCGTTCGCTCAGAGTTCAGATCTCTGCTCAGCATCAGGCAGCAGCACCACCACCCCGGCGCCTTCGACATGTCGGACATGTACATCATCTGCCGACTCAGCCCTCTCACCTATGACATTAACTTCTGCACTCAAGAATGTCTGCGCTGCGAGTGGTTCCAGCTTGCAGAGCTAGCAAAGACCGAGCACACCACCCCCATCACCGCTCGTGTCGCCCAGCTACTGCTCCACGGCCTGGAGAGCGGCTTCCACAACATCGACCTCTCCATGGAGTCTATTCCTGCCGTCTACTCGGGGAAGTTTTACCAGCTGTATCACCGGCAGCTTCCTTCCACACTGAAATCCTAGCAACCCGATGGGGTTATGTTGACACATGGCTGTCAGTATTACTCATGAAAAGTGTATTTATGACTGGAAGGATGTTTGCAGTGTGTCTGTTCACAACTAAATATTTGGAACAATAGAGTGGTGCAAGAATGAGTCCTAAACCTGGACATTAGCATTGAGCAGTTAGCATTGAGAGTTAGCATTGAGCAGTTAGCATTTCGGGGTTCCTTCATCTGGTTTGGGATACAAGGACTAATACAAGCTTATGAGATGTTCACGTTTAGTTATACGAGAATCAGTAAATACCCCAGTGGTGAATGTCTCAAGCTTCTATGTGTCATAAAAGCAATAGTTGCTAACTAAATTACTAAATTAAACTACTAAACGCCATCGCGTCACACATTAGCCGCATTTAGCTTAGCCTTGTTGACGTGAAGTCACGTGACAGTTATGAAGTTCCTTGATAGCCCAACGTTAGCTTTTTTACTTCTGGCGATTGCATTCAACTATTAAAACAATGATGCTAATATTATCCTGGATAAATCCCGATTATTTTTATGTTGAGATTTTGCCATGCTAACTTCCAGGTTGGACTACATACATATCATCACTGCACCACTCTATACCTGAACCACCATTTTATACGGTTCATATTTATAACACTTGTTTGGTAGCCTTACCGTTGGGAAAAAGTGGCTCCAAGCAGCTAATTTCTTTTGTCAAAGGCACTATTTTTAAAGGTTGCTGTGTTTTTAACTTGTAGCAGGTCTTGCTAACGAGCTAACCCCCAGTGTCAGCTGAAAACATACTGGAAGGAGCTAACATAAGGTTAGGTGTTGCAATATCAATATTGTCTGCCTTAATGCAATTACTGACTGGTCAAGTAACTCACAATAATATTTGTTGTTGAAGTTAACTGCCTTTCTGTCATTGAACTAGACATCATTTAAAACCATTGTCCTCGTGGGAATTTGGCAATACAGAAGGGAAACATCGTTTTATCCGGAAAAAAAAAACAAGCTCAGGAAACCTGTTCAGTTTCTGTGTGTGTGAGTGTGAATATTCTGAGTTGTGTAAAATGACGCGATAAAACTAGTGCTTGGGCTTTGATTCGAGTTGGTTTAGGGTGCTTAGTTTTTTTGACAAACTACAAAATCCTAAAATGTAGTAATTTAGTTCAGTCCCTAATCTCTTATCAGGTTATAATGGTGTATGATTAGAATGCATGTTCTTTTTTTAACTTGTTTTAACAGTATATATACGGACCTTATACCTTCATCTTACAGCTAAGTTTAGACTGCAGGAGCTGAACAGTAGGAAAGGGTTGTTGCTTTAAGTCAAAGAAGATCTGTTTAGCCAAAATGAACACTGCCATACTCTATGGTACAATTCAGCAAGGTACCTGGTTTCAGTTGCATTACTGCAGCAGTTACTGTGAAGCAGCTAGGTGCAAATGTGGCCACAGTTTGAAAGTAAAAGCTGACTAAGAGCAGACATGTTCAGGATACAACAGTCAGAAAGCATCACAGCTGTTTTGGGGCAATGTCGACGGAGCCACCTTGTCTTCATTGCCGTCACATCTTCTTCTAGCCTTGACAGCCATTGGAAGAAACAGGATGGCCTTTTGACCTCGGCTAGTTTTGCTCCCGGGCTTGTACTGGCCGTTTCTCTTCAGGGCCACGTACATGTCGGGGTACTTCCTGGAGCGGTACGTGTTGTAGTTGTTGCTCTCGAGCCGCTCCAAGAAGTAGCATTCATCTGTCGCTCGTCTCTGGAGAGAAGACACAGAGAAATCACTTTCGTTTGATGTTCAGTGGACGGAAATGAAGTACCGTAATTTTCGGACTATAAGGCGCACCTGAATATAAGCCGCAGCAGCGGCATACCACTCTCGGTTCCACTTTTACTTTTGCGCGCTACCTGTCTCACTCTTTTCCGGCCTCCAGCTTTTCCTGCTGGAACCCGCCGCTTAAAGGTGGGGGTCCGCGGACCGGCCATAGAGCCCATAGAGTTAAAGGTGTTGGCCGTTAGCTGTAAAAATCCATAGATTAGCCGCACCGTTATATAAACCGCAGCGTCGAAAAATAGGGGAAAAGGCGCGGCTTATAGTCCGAAAATTACGGTATATATATATATATATTTCTTTTTAAAACGTCTCGGGAGTAATGTGCCTTCCCTGCCCTGAAGAAGAAGTGATCCTTCCTAGTGCCCATCGCCATATGGCTCTGCTAGTGCCTGATGAGTTTTAAGCTAATAGTAATAGTCTATAAAGTTATTGTCATCGAAGCAGGCGCCACATCACCAATAGTGAAGAAATGGATGATGTTTCAGGTTTGTGAATCTAATGGTGATATCTGCACTCTGGCTGGAACATGGAGTAACCACACTAATTATACCCTTATTTGTTAGTATGTATACAGAACATGACTAACAATGATCCTAAGATGTAACGTTAACCCTTCATACCTCAGTCTACCTTTAAGACGCTAAAATAACGTATTCCAATTTTTATTTTGTTTTGGAATTATACCGGCTCTCGTTTCAGTACACACAACAACGAAACCATAGCAACAGAACTGACAGGCAACCCTCTGAATCAGACTCTGATTGGCTGTGACTGCATCCACTCAGAGTGACAGATTCAGAAACGTGACTCTTACACTCTTTACGTCACAAACAAAGATGGTGGATGAGAATAGATCTATAAAACGATAAGCAGTGCACCAGAATCAAGGTGAGACTATCCGCATCCTTTAAAACTCTACGCACATTCGTTTCACCAAAATAAGTAAAGGACTGTATTTAAATGAGTTAAGGCATTAGTTTGCTTCATTAAAGGATGTTAATGAAGAAGTGTTGTGCAGAGCCTTTTGTCCGCTTTAAGGTATTATTAAGGTAGGGTTAATGTTGCTCTCAAAGCTCCCCGGACTCCCCTAAAGGAGGCGACGACCCCCCTAAAGGATGTTCGGTCCACCCCCCAACAACTCCTGGGCTAAGCCCCGGATCTCCTAAAATCCTAAATCCGCCACTGATGTCCAGTCCTGTACATCAGAGGCCATGCCCAGTTTCCACAAATATGGGTATGGAGGAGGTTTCTTTAGGTTTCTATATCCTGTTGTTGAGCATAAAGCCACTGGAAGAGAGGGAGCAAAGAGACTGAGAGAGGGGGGGGGGGGTTTTCCCCTGGTATCTCTCTCCCCGGTAAGCTCTGTCCCTCAGAGCTCTGCGGTTAATAGCTCTCGGTAAGGTTCTCTCAGACCTTGGTAAATATCTCCCCAGTTCTTGTTGAATGCTGAGTGATGTATCTCTTTGTGAAATGAGTGGAATGAATTAGATATCTGATGTGTTTGTGAATATTAGGCCAGCCTGTGAGGAATCTCCCTCCGAATTCATCGCGGATAGGTATGGGGTTTTTGAAGTTATTCCTGCCATCTGTCGGAAAACATAGGTATGGAATTGATTGTTTGAATGTGCTTTTTTATTATCACCGGTCTTTTATGAGGTAAGACCTCTGAGTTCTATAAACATCAAACTGAAATTGGGCAGTTGAAGTTTCACAAATGGTATGCGTTAATACATTTAAAAACTGTGAATTTAAGGTTTCCATATTAGAACATGATCCAGGCATGTATGTTTTAGTATGAGGGTATAATGTTGTAAAGAGAGAAGGTGAAACCCTGTGATTAGTTTGGACCTATTTGTCTTCAATACTGATCCACCTTTTGGACTGGGTACAACTTAAAGACATCTGCGCTCCCTCTCCTGCTTCAAAGGTAATGATGGCCACCCTGCTACGCTCACACTTAGGGTAGGGCCAACACCTCATTTCTGACTATCAATCCTTCGGGATCGGCTGAACAGATTTAGGAGCGTCGTGTGATTGACAAGGTTGTGCCTAGTTCTCAGGAGTTAATGAGGTGGATCTTTCTGATGTTGTGGACCTTAGCCAAGCAGTCCAAACTGACACAGGGGAACTTCTACCTTCTTCTCTTGTAGGTCTGAGTCATTATAATGTCAGCCTCCGACTTAACAAGTGCATTCATGCTGTGATTATGTTCTAAATTATCTGAAACTTATTTCATCTGTTTTGATGTATCTAAACATGTGCTATTTCTACTGAACCCATTCATTTGGATGTTTATGTCAATTCGGTAGTTCTTAGGCCTCATGAAGAGGAACAATTAAATGATTGAAATGAGAGTGACCGCTGTTGTGGTAAGTGTAACAGACATTCAATCTAAAATTGCTGCAAATGCCATACCTATGTTTTCCGACCTGGGATGGCAGGAATAAACTTTCAAAAACCCCATCCTATCCGCATGAATTCGAGGAGATTCCTCACAGCTGGCCTAATATTCACAAACACATCGATATCTATTCATCCAACTCATTCACAAAGAGATTACTCAGACATTCAACAAGAACTGTGGGGAGCTATTTACCAAGTCTGAGAACTTACCGGAGCTATTAACCCAGCTCTGAGGACAGAGCTTACCGGGAGAGGAGTATACCAGGGAACCCCCCCCCCCTCTCTCTCTCTTTTGCTCCCTCTTTCCAGTGGCTTTTATGCTCACAACAGGATTATAGCGAAACCTAAAGAACCCTCTTCCATACCCATATTTGTGGAAAACTGGGCATGGGCCTCTGATGCTACAGGAACTGGACATCGAGTGGCGGATTAGGACTTTTAGGAGATCCGGGGCTTAGCCCAGGATGTTGTTGGGGGGTGGACGAAACATCCTTTAGGGGGGTCGTCGCCTCCTTTAGGGGAGTCCGGGGGCTTCTGGAGCACCATTAACCCTACCTTAATAATACCTTAAAGCGGACAAAGGCTCTGCACAACACTTCTTCATTAACATCCTTTAATGAAGCAACATAATGGCCTTAACTCATTTAAATACAGTCTTTACTTATTTTGGTGACCGAATGTGCGTAGAGTTTTAAAGGATGCGGATAGTCTCACCTGATTCTGGATGCACTGCTTACGTTTTATAGATCTATTCTCATCCCACCCTCTTTGTTTGTGACGTAAAAGTGTAGAGTCACGTTCTGATGTCACTCTGAGTGTTATGCAGTCAACAGCCAATAGAGTCTGATTCACGAGGGTTGCCTGTCAGGTTCTGTTGACTATGTTTCGTTGTTGTGTTTACTGAAACGAGAGCGTATAATTCCAAAAACAAATAAAATTGGATACGTTTATTTTAGCGTCTTAAGGGTAGACTGAGGTATGGAAGGTTAACGTTACTCTTAGGATCATTGTTAGTCATGTTCTGATATACAGTACTAACAAATAAGGGTATAATTAGTGTGGTTTACTCCCATGTTCCAGCCAGGGCAGAACACCATTAGATTCACAACACCTTGACATCATCCATTTTCTTCACTACTGGTGACTGTGGGCCTGCTTCGATGACAATGATTATAGACTATACTATTAGCTTAAAACTCATCAGGCACTAGGCAGAGCCATATGGCGATGGACTAGGAAGGACACTTCTTCTTCAGGGCAGTGAAAGGGCACATTACTCCCGAAGATCGTTTTAAAAGAAATATTAGTATTATATATACCGTAATTTTTCGGACTATAAGCCGCCGACCTTTTTCCCTATTTTTCGCGCTGCGGTTTATATAACGGTGCGGCTAATCTATGGATTTTTACAAGCTAACGGCCAAACACCTTTACATCTATGGGCTTAGGCCTGGTCCGCGGACCCCACCTTTAAGCGCGGGTTCCAGGCAGGAAAAGCTGGAGGCCGGAAAAGAGTGAGACAGGTAGCGCGCAACAAGTAAAAGTGGAACCGGTAGGGTATTGCCGCTGCTGCGGGTTATATTCAGGTGCGCCTTATGTCGAAAATTTACAGTTATATATATTATTTTTTTTTATTTTTTTAAGTGGAACATCCGGGCGTTTTCAGAAAAATTCCGGGCTTGGGCCCAAGTGCCACCCCTAACGCCGCCACTGCTGGACATGCCTAGGCTATTCTATTGGCTTATGGAATAAGACACCCCTCCATGTTGGTTAAAAAAGGACATGACACCCATTAATTTTAAACAGTCAATTCCTTTCAACGTNGTGCGAACGGGCACGTTAATTGAGCCGAATGCGTGTGAACGGAAGACTTTTTTGAAAACAAATTCGGTGCCGAGGACGAAACGGGGACGTTTGCGTTTAAGCACCGAATTTGTTTTCAAAAAAGTCTTCCGTTCACACGCATTCGGCTCAATTAACGTGCCCGTTCGCACGAGACCGCTCGACCCGCTGGAAACGCTGTACATATGCCGGGCCTGTAAGTGGCGCTGCTACCGCCACAAAATACACCACAAGCAGCGAAGAAGACCCCGGAGCATGGTTGCCATGGTTGCCTTTCTGTTTATTCTCTGCGGTGGACGGCTTGTGCTCCTGCTGTAAATCTCTCCGGTAGTCCACCAGCAGATGAAAAACACCCACCTCTCCCAAGGGACGAGGGAACCGTGCGGCAGAGTTTCCGTTAACATTTTTTTCCGCCGGTCAACATGTCCGTTAAAGTTTAAATCTTCCGGACAAAATCAGAAAAGTGCCGGTCAGAGGTCTTCTTTGTTATTTATTGAGCTTTAAAACAAATTGATAACGACTCTATATAATAATAATAATAAATGGAGCCTCTCTTTTCCTCCGCCTCTTCTGAGAGCCCAGCAGCTGATCTCTGAGCGGGAGAGGGAGGCGGGGCTATTTCATCGTAATCAGAAAATTATCGTATAGGGCGTACACACGGAGCCGTTTTGCCCCCCAGAGCGTTCCGTTTGCAGATCTATCCACCTTGGGACCCGTTATCGTTTGCGGGGTCCGTTTCCGCGTTTGCGTGTTGGCCTCGTGTGAACGAACTACTAAAAAGTCCTAGTACTAGTACGCGAGAGAAAAGTAGCAGATACAACCCGTTTTGTCCTCGTGTAAACGGCACCTGAAAATGACTGTGGATTCCGAATTTCCGGGAATTATTTTTGATTCATGTGATCCATTGGTGATATAAAACAGTGTTTCTCAAACTTTTTCATACCAAGGACCACTTAACCAATACAAAAACTCTCGCGGACCACCTATCTCCACAAATATAAAAAAAACACATCGTTTTTCCAGAACAGATTACAAATGGCCTGAAAATGGTACAAACAAGTGGCAACATGTGTGATGAAGGTGTTGCGCTGGGTTATATCATGCAATCGAAAGTGAAACTTAACCTCGCCCCATTTTTCGGAGATATTCCCGCGAGAGTGCGGAAAACTTTAATTAATTAATTAATTTCAAATGTGAAATGTTACCAATATACTCACAGACCACTAGGGGGCACTCACGGACCACCAGTGGTCCGCGGACCACACTTTGAGAAGTACTGCTATAAAATATTGACTATGGCTGCTTTAACGACACTGTACATTTAGAATAAATAGGGACAAAAGTGTTCATTTTTATAAAATTAGAAATCTAATAAACTAACAAGATCACAGTATGTTGATGTCTGGAAAAGGAGAGGACTAAGATTAAATAAAATATGTTCCTTTACTTTTTTGAGTCTAAACAGAGTCTCTGTGACTCAGCTTGACTTGTGAATAATGTGGACATCCCACTTCACCAGATTTTCTCCTGTTTGAGCAGCTTTTTTCAGCAGGTACTGACTCAGAGTGACAGCTATGTGCCGTTGATGATGACAGCTCTGAAAGAGGAGAGTAAACCAGACTATTGGTTTTCTGGTTGGTCCGTCTGACTGACCCGGACCGGCCTCTTTAAATGAATGTCACAGATGTGTAAATAGGGATGGGTCGTCTTCAAATCCTGACTTGGACTTTCAAGTGGAAACTGATGTCATTCCCGATCCCTGTGCCAGCTGAGGGAGGCTATCATTATGTAGCGTTCAGTCTAGGAAACAAAGTGCTCATAGGAAGCATAGGAGAAAAAAGGGATTATGAATAATGAGACAGAAAGCCCAGAAGCCACCGTCACAGGAGCTGTGGGTTCTGTGGTAGATAAATGATAATACACGTGGCTTCTGAGTCAAAGTTTGATGTCTTCTCTTAATCGATATTTCACGTAGGCTTCTTCTACTGCTTTTCAGTTTTTACATTAATTGTAGGGTGCTGTGTAGGTCAGGATGAGGTCAGATGTAGAAATTGGATCACACTTGAGCTGAGTTTCACTACAGAATACGAATCGAAACAAGTATTGTGACGTCTAAGACCTTGATTTTGGTTCCCTAGGCTTCCATGCAAAATTGAATTAGGTAAGGACTGATTGCTGTTTAGGTTGTGTCGGACACATCGCTGTAGGGTGGGGAGACGGCATGACAAAGAGTGAAGCTTTCCAAAATGCAATTATTAAAGTTATCGTGAGTCACCTGGTGATGAACCATTAAAAACACTGATGCTGACTCAAGTATACATCAGCCAAAATCAGTCTTTAAAGAGGCTCTATTAAGCTTTCCCTGTAGTGTGTTATATAGGTTTATGTGCATGCACATGGTTTGCAAAGGCTACAATCCCTGTGTCCCCCACAGAGGGAGCTTCACTATGTAACACTTGTGCTTCTATTGGCTAGCGCTCCAACATATTATATGTGTCTTAGAGGCGGGACATCTCTAAGTGGTTGACCAATCACAACAGAGCTGGCGAAGTGAAGACTAATTTCTGATATTTTATTTGACTTATTACTTTATTTCAGACTCTCTAGTCACCCTAACAATGTTTCATCCCACAGCAGCACAAGTCAACCTGCATATTTAATCCTGCAATATGAACTTTTAATTATCAGTATGTAAAAATAGCTACTGTTTACATTTGAGTTCCTCTGAGGCTCACATCCTTTGGCTTTACCTCACTGCACGTCATTGTTAAGCCTTTTCTAGCAGAGCCCCTTTAAAACCGACCCTAAAGTGATAATGGTGAGTACAGTCCAGTTATAGGAGTATTGGCCTCAATTCCAGCAATATGAACACCCACATTGGTCTCGTTGAAGTAATACAGAATGTTAAAACTCTAAAGTGTCTGGATGACTTCTCCCGTGTCAATGCAGTTATGTCTCAATTGATTTTTCATTATGTGTGGTCCTCTTGTCTATTTAACAACAACAAGCTGCAAGTAACCGGGCAAACAAGTATCAGTATTATCCAAACAGCTGCATATTTAAAATTCCTAGCCTTAGTTTCATTATTGGCGACAACAAATGGAAATTCTGGACCTCTTCTGTGCTGAAGGATGCTCTGGACATGTTCTGACATGCTTGAAGTTCATCCTCTCTTAACGGTTATAAAGACACTCTGCCCTCTGCTGGATGATCAGAAACTCACACACTTCAGGCCTGTAACTCCTCCCTCTGTTAATCCTCTGCCACATTCACGCCTGATGGATTTCTGTCTATGAAAGTGCAAAGGGCCAAAGTTGAAATATACACAACAGGCTGACCCAAAAACAAACCTCTGATCCACTGATGCTTCCTGTTTGAAAACCCAATGCAGGTCATAGTTTACCACAGATTGATTTGGCTCCTTTTAAACGATTTTGAAGTTGCAACAGATACTAAGTGCGAAAACATAATAGATTTCTGACCTAAGGTTAGAGATTTGTTTTTCTAAATGAGACTCAGGAAAAGGGAGGTAAATAGTTTAGATACTGAACAATGAAAGGTCAATTGCCCAATGTGTGTTCTTATTTTCAAGGTTCTTATCAATTGTGTTGGATTTTCCATCTTTTTATCCTAATTTTGCATTTCTTTCTCTGTTTTCATGTCCATTGAACGTCTATTTTCTCTTATTCTAAAGGACTTGCTCTTAACATCCCGATAGCAATGAATACATTAAATGCTTTGACAATAAATACATAACAAAATGTAATCTGTGGAAGCCGTGGTACTGTAAAAAGCACGACCAATCATCTGAGCCGGCCCGGCTAAAGTAACTGGATGGCCTACCTGCCTGTCAGCCTTCCATCTGTGCACAAACTTATCTCGTGCCCTCATTGGTCATGTGCGCATTCGTGTGTGTTGGAGGAGGGGCTCTGTAAGGAAGTCTGAAGGAAGGGGCTCTCGAGCTGGTTTCTCCATTCTTACCTACCCACCTTTAATATATCAGTTAATTGAGAGATTTTTAAGCGCAGATTATTTTCACTATTGTTGGTTCATTTTCTGTTTATATAGTCACATATTAGGCACATTAGTTTATTTTGTCAAAAAGGGTATTCTAAGTACTATACATCAAATGTTGGATATAAATAACTACAAGCAGCAATGACTGTTTGCACAGACATTCAGAACTTGGAAGCACAAACAGCTCAATCAAGCTACATTGGTTTGACAAGAACATTTCACTCAAAGTGAATTCATCTTTGTTCAGGCCTTTTTGCTGCATCTCTCTGATAAAGACTGTGAGATTCAGCTAAAAGCTCAATGAAAAGAGTGTAAGTTGACCTTTGGGTAACATTCATATTTGTCAAACTACTATTTCTAAAGTCAGGAGGCTGCATTCCCTCCCCTCCCTCCCCCCTGCCTCCGTCTGGACTTTAACACCCCACACACACTCAGACACTCAAATCCAGCAAGACACTTTTTTTCGTTGCTATGGACAATCTCGCACTATGTACATTTCCCAAAGATATTGAAGTGACTGTTATTTTGTATATATTGATTGTGCTTTTATTTATGTCTTAATGTGTGCATAATGTATACATGTGTCTGTTGATTGTGTATATATAGGATATACCTATTTATATATATATATTTGTATTTTTGTATTCGGGATTGTGGGAAACGGTATTTCGATCTCTCTGCCTGTACACACAAACTGAAAGATTGACAGTAAAGTTAACTTTGACTTGACTTAGAAGAATAAACTTTTAGGCTATAAATCTCTACCTGCCACTCCGATCTGGTGGGTAGCAAACCCCGGCAGCCGGCTCTCTCCCTCCCCCAGCCAGAGGGAGAGCACCGTGTGGTCGTGTTTGGCGTGGTGGAAGGAGAAGCCGTGCTCAGAGGCGGCGGCGGCACATCGGCTCAGGGAGATGGGAACTCGGAGCCACACTGCGACTTTTCCCTCCGATTTCCACTGGACCAAAGAATCTGCAGAGGTCACAAGTTCACAAAGTTACACACACTTTAAAATGCATTATTGAAGATGTCGCTGCTATAAAAACAGACAGGAAGTATTATTGATGCCTAATCTTATTCTGGGGACAAATGGAAAATGGGAAGAGAGAAGATGACAAACAGCAGAGACACTTTAGTGGGAGTAGCCTGAAGGGAAAGGAAACATTTAACCAATTTAGGAAAAGACCCACTTGCACTTATTTCAAAAAGTTAACACATGTCATTTATAAGCAAAACAAATAAAAATGTATTTAGCTGCTTCCAGTTAGTCTAATTAAACATGTATCTTTTTTTATCTGATCCCTAATTAATTAGGTTTAGGTTTTGGACTGTTATTATTTAAGGCTGCACAATAATTCCAAATGTTATTTAGGACTAGTGCGGGAAGCACAATATTGGGTGAAGACAAATTATAATATCTGAATGAAGTGTTGTTGTGCTGCAGAGAAGTCCTCGCCTACAAACTGTATTTCATGGGCTTAATCATTTTTTAAATTTATTTAATGATAATGTGAATAATATTTCAAAAATATTATATCCCAATCACAATATCAGTTCATATAATTGTAATTATTATAGTCTAAATCAATCAGCCCTACTAATAAGACACAACTAGCCATTCAAAGACTCCACCTTGGGAACTTGTAAAATACATTAACAACATTTCCTGTATTTCTATTACTAAACAACTACTGTATTATGACAGTTTGTTTCGTATGTGGAAAGATCTAAAAATCGACATCTCTGACAACAACTAGTGTATAAATCAAACATTGACCTGCAGATGCACTGGAAATAAAAAATTAGCTGAGATATAAGGGACATTTAAGCATAAAGCACAAGGGAAACTCTATAGCAATATTTCTGATAATGCAGCCTTCTTTATAAAGTCCCAGGAAGTACTATTATAAGGCTAGCTCACTATTCTAGTTTATCAATCAATCAATGTCTATTTATATAGCCCAATATCACATGTCACATTTGTCTCAGTGGACTTCACAGTTTGTACAGAATATCAGTATGACAATAGGACACCCTCTGTTTGCTGCAGATTTCCGAGTTGATGACATGTGGACGAGTCTCATTCATACTTTACCTTTCAGTAATCTACTGAATGATTTCTCACTGATGTCCTCCGGTAAACAGCTGTCAGACAGGTTCACTGTCACTCCACCGAACCGGTCCTCTCTCCCGGTCAGAGCCCCGGACCCTTGAGCACGAGCTGCAGTACACGAGAACGTACGGAAAGCTGGGCATGCACGAGATGAAGCTCTGCAGCACACTCTTCCCCTTACCAGCGGGAAAAACCTTGAAGCAAAGGCACAAGCAGCCATTATACTATTCTAACATAAACAAGTGTTTAATGGGAGAGAATAGTAGTTGTTCTTTTAACCGGCATGTGTGTTCCGTAAGGTACAGTTACGTAAAGGTCCGCCCCAGAAGTTGCATAATAACCGTAATGCTTCGATTAGCTGCTTTGGTAATGTGACGAACTGCATTCAATTCATTCACACTTCCGACAATTTAGCCAAGATACAAGATGTGGGTCATTTACACTATACATACAAACAAACATATAAAGAACATTAAAAAAAAAAAAAAAAACTTGAAACAATCCTGTCCCAGAATAAAAATGTATGATGTGCTACATGATACCTACTGATGGCCAGTCATTTCAATCCAAATTGATACTTTAACCATTATGGAAACATATAAGCCGAATGTAAGACTCCATCGTTATAATGTTTCAAGTATCTCTAAAAATATTGAATTATGTGTTTCTACTTCCTGGCAACACATAAACCTTTAAATTATATGATTTTTCTATTGAATTTGGCATTACTTTTTTGGTTTCATTCTTCTTCTTTTTTTACTCGGAAACTCTTTTTTTTTATATATGCCGAATGAAAGACTGCATCTGTATAATGTATTTTATTGATTTAAACAAATTGAATAACGTGTTTATACTTATTGGCATCAAATACAACCTTCAATTATAAAAATGTTCTATTGAATATGGCACAACATTTTTTTCTAGTTTCAGGATCTTGTAGTTTATTCAACCAATATAAACCAAGGTTTAAAGGGGAAACAAATCCCTAATGTTGTTATTAAATCTCGTACTTTCACGTTACAATCCAATAAATAAAAAGTCAAATGTATAGTCAAAGGTGCATTTCTGTGCATTTCGGGTGTTTACGGTAAAAGAAGGCGGGACTAAACTCTAACCAGGAAGTTTACATCAGCGCTCGGTGTTTACACATGTCTGTGTGCTCACGTGGGGGATCTTTCCAATATTAAAATGTCTTCAAAGAAAAATAAAAGCAAATCTAAAAGAGTGAGTGAGGGGGACAGCTCCCTGCTACCGAACGAGGGTTCCAGTGACACCTCCATCCTGCAGACATCCCGCAGCGATGGAGGAAGCTGCAAAAGTTTGAACTGCAACTCATTCATTGTCAACGATTTCATTGATAAAGGTAAGACTCCTGGACATTAACACAAGAGTCCAATAGTAGTTTGATAAAGGTGAAACGTTAGCATGTGTGAATGCATCAGCAGGTTAACAATCTGCAGATAAAGAACCGCTATGGTCCCTGTTGCCCTCAGAGATGCTGCTGGATGCTGATGTTGTTTAACGGTAAAGTGCTGTCACTAGGAGACTATAGAGACATATTTCTGAGTTTTAGCTCAAGCAGATTGGTTTAAAATGAGACACTGACTGAGGCCACACCGGCTTTCAGGTTTGGGGATATTTGAGTGTTTGCATGCATATTTAGTGACATACAAGTCATGTTTCTTCCAAGTCTTTCTAGGATGAATACATTACATTACATGTTACTTGTTAGACGCTTTTATCCAAAGCCACTTATATACTCAGTACTGTGGGCAATCCCCACAGGAGCAATTTGGGGTGAAGTGTCTTGCCCAGACACAACGACATGCTGACTGCAGTGGGGTTTGAACCTGTTCCGAACACCAACGCACAACCCACTGCACCAATACCCTCTGTGTGTATTTTTTTATCAGCAAAGGAATGCTGTCAGTGTCAATGTTGTGTCATGCACATAAGACTACACAAATCAAACTTTCTTTCCAGTAAGACTCATTTCTGTACAAAAGGGGACTTTATTTAGTCTTCCCCTGCCTTTATTAGGTAAATCCCCCTTTGGCAAGTATGAAAAGGGGGGATGAATACAGCCAGACAAAATCGTTAAGATCTTAAAAGCTGTTAACATCTCTACTTAAGCTAATTGTCCCGCTGCTTACAGACAACAATGAATGAACCGCTAAACCCTTTACCCACAAAATAGGTTGTTTCTTGTCCGCAAGACCACAACTCAAATGCTAACTTAGCATTTTGTTCACCATTGTCAGAGCAGTAACTACTAGTGCTTTAGTTTGTATGAATTACGTTTGAATGTCGAACTTTTATTTGTGTATTTACTTTATATATGTGTTATCTTTCCTCCCAGCTGATGACAAAACACCCAAGAGTTGCAGATCGACTTTAGTCCAACTCAGCCTGAACTCAATGAAGTCAGCCAGTGTTTGCATCGGGAGGCCGGTGCTGCTGACGAGTCCCACCGGACAACAAGAGGTCTCTCTCCTCTCATCAGTTTCTATATCAGATATTTGTGAACAATTGTATCTTTAAAATCCACCGACTAACATAGTACAAGGGTAATGCAGTTTTGCATGCCTTCAGTTCTACTTATTTCTGAGCTTTTGACTTGATGTGAATGATGTTGCTATTATTTGTCTCTTTTCTTCTGCCTTCCAGGTGTGTTTAGGATGGCCGGTTGCCACGTTTCCTAGTGGTAAAGTTGGTCTTCAGAAATGTGCTCAGAATAACCTCAGGGTGAAGTCAGGTGGAGAGGTGATGCTGCACCCCATCACAGGTCCTGTGCTTCAGGCTGTGGAGGTGGTCCTCTCCAACAGGTAACCTGCATCTGGCTCTCACTGACTAAAATACACATTATATTAAAAATGTCATGTTCACACTATACTTAGTTATACAACATTATAGGTATCTTATTCTCAGTTGCTAGTTCATTAGACACACTTATCTAATACTAATGCACTCTTTTACAACACTACTTCAAACAACTATATTATGAGATAGGAAAGTCGAAATAATGAGATAAAAAGTCATTATGAGATACTTTGTCACAACAGACAAACCAGCTGCTCTTTGGCTCGAGTTCTCCTATTTATCTTGACACGGAAATGGATTGTGCGTACATTGAGGACTACTTTAAACGTGGATTTACAACAGATGAAATACTTAATTTGCTTGCTGATTCACATGGAGTTGTACTAAGCAAACGCACCCTTGAAAGGATTTTAAGCAAGAAGCAGCTCTGGCGTTGAAAGAATAAAAGCGATGTGGCTGAGGTGGCAATCTTCATTGAACAGCAACTGGAAACATCTGGTCAGTGTCATGGTTACAGATGGATGCACCAAAGATGTTGGTTACATTGTGACTGACAGAGAAACAGTGCGAATACTGCTACAGTTATTGGATGGTGAAGGTGTTGAGGTCAAGAAACAGACTGCGAACGCGCATCTACCACAGCTGTGGTCCAAACTATGTATGGCACATTGATGGTTACGACAAGCTTAAGCCATTTGGAATCGCAATCAGTGGAAGTGGCGGAAATGGGCTTCCATACATACTGTATGCACAAATCACATATCCACAAATCATAATGCTGCATTATTTATTGTATTTATGAAAGTGTTATTTAAGCCCATTTCAAATCACAATACAAATGGTTGAATAAGTTCTATGTTAATACATCATTGTAATAATGTATAAGAGTATCAACCATAATTCCATACCTCTGAAAATGCCTTTAGTTTGTATCACACAGATTTATGTTGTGTATCTCAGGTAAATGCTGCCATCTGCTGGGGAAATGTCCTAACTGCAGTTCAAAAGCAAAACTTTCAAATAATAATAATTAGTATTGTCCGGATTGCATTTAACCACAAAATACATATATTTGTAACAATCTTCATCCACACAAATCTGTTTTTATTTAACATGATATGACATATTTATTTTTATTGTTTTATAATCTGTAATTTATAAAGGTTAAAATCATTACAAATGTCTTAATGGTTAATTCTCACATGCCTATAACTTTCTTTCAGGTCAAAAGATGAGACACTAGAGACAGATGAGTTCAAGAACTTCTTACTGAGGTCTCTGGGTAAGTCTCTTTTTCACACTATTACGTGATTTGTGATATGTCTTAAATCATTTGGAACCATTTTCCAATATGGCGAAAAATGAATATTGTGTCCTGGTTTTGAATTGCTGTCTATGTTCAGTTTTTTTCGGTGAAATAACTCTACTGGTTTGTCCGTCTTGTCCCAGTTGGGAATATCCTCCTGCCAGGAAATGTCGTCCCCTTGACCTACTTCGGCCGGTCATGCAATCTCCGGGTGGAGACCGTAAGAGGGGATGATGGAGTCTCCCTCCACAGACCATCTCCCCCCTCAGGAACCCCCCCTGACCCAGAGGAGTCCTCCGTGATGGACTCAGTGCTGGACTCCACCTCAGCCGACCTCTCCCTGCAGCTCAGCCTGCTCACTGTGGACGATAACGGCTCTGACGGGGCCCCAAGCTCAAATGGAGATTCGGGTCCTGCAGCCAGCACCCCACGACGACCTGCCCACCTCTCCTCCCTCTCCTCCCCCCTCTCCCCCCCCACTGCTCCCTGCACCCCGTCCTCCCATGATTCTCCTGCAGAGGGGTCTTACAGTCTGGAGAGCTCACAGCAGGCTGATAGCGTCCCCACAGCACCCCCTGGTGGAGCTCAGAGTTCGGACACCTTCTACTGCCTCTCCTGCTCCACTAAAGTCAGCTTCAGAGACAGAGCAGGGCAGGAGGACCCGGATGCTGAAGCTCAAAGGTCAAAGGTCAAATACTGCATGATTGGAGGGCTTAGCAGCCAGCTGGACGTCATCAGAGAGACCATCGAGCTTCCTCTGAAACATCCAGAGTTATTCTCCAAATATGGTACGTGTTTCAGAATCAGCATCAGGTTTACACATACAAGGAGTTTGCTTTGGTGTATAATGAGGACATTTTCAAACTTAAAATGGTGCATGCATAATCACAATAAAAGGAATCATTTGTACAAAGGAGAAAGTATAGATTAATAAAAAAAAAAGGAAATGTACAAAAAAGTAAGTAGTACAATACAAATATGACAGTAGCTCTGAAAAATAGAATATCCTCAGTAAAGCAGGATGTCTACTGGGTCTTACTTCAACTTAAAACAAGATTTAATTGCAAGCTGTTTTCTCTGCAGGTATCCCACCTCCCCGAGGAGTCTTACTATACGGTCCCCCAGGCACCGGGAAGACTATGATTGCACGAGCCATAGCCAATGAGATTGGAGCTCACATGACGGTCATCAACGGCCCCGAAATTGTTAGCAAGTACGGTCAAATTGCTCAAGTATCACTTCCCTGAATGAATTTGAATTGTAATGCAAACCTGACCAAAGTGATGGAATTGTATAGTCATCCAGATTCAATAATGATGTTGTTTCATGTCTTTGCAGATTTTATGGTGAAACGGAGGCAAGGCTAAGGCAGATATTCACTGAGGCGTCTCAGAGGTAAAGTTTTAAATGGCTAATCCCATCATTACCTCTAGCATAGTGTGTTTTCCTTATATGCAACCTAATGCTTTCTTTGTATTCACCGCTGTCTTTTAACATGTTCATTTTGAATCTTATTTGTAAAAATCCACACTAATAGAGTAATCATTTATTTTGTGCAATAAACTAGCAAATTAAGCCACAATACTTACCGTATATTAACTGCAGTACGCCAATAATAAACAATAGCTAAAGATGAATGTGCTCAAACCAAATATTAAACACATTCAAAGAGCACGACCAAAGACATTTGATTTATGATTCAAAGCTCTGCACCTAAAATAAAGCCTTCATGATCAGCTTGTGATTTTGCATTTTACAGTCTTGTTGGCGGCTTTTCTCTCATTTTCATTTGATTTCCAGACAACCTGCGATAATCTTCATCGATGAGCTGGACGCTCTGTGTCCGAAGAGAGACGGAGCGCAGAACGAGGTGGAGAAACGAGTCGTTGCTTCTCTGCTGACTCTGATGGACGGGATTGGTTCAGTGAGTTTGCTTTTTGACCCTCCTGCAATTGACCACTTTTTTTTGATGAGCCCTGCTCTCCCGTGATATCTTTAAAAAAAAATCCATATTTGAGTTACAAAATGACATGTTCAGTAAATTCAGATTATGAAACAAGCTCTATGCTCCTGAAGTACAATGCAACGTGTTCTCATGCCTTTCTTTGTATATTTCTTTTCATTACTCCATTTAAACCTGCACCTCCCATCATCTGGTATGAATGCACTGTAGTGTAGGGAGGCCTGAGTCTAAGATAAGATAACGTTTTGTGACACAAAAAGTTCTGAATCAAACATCTTTGTTTACTATTTAAAAGAAAAGAGAAAGAGGACTTGGAAATAGTAACTTTGGGACATTGAAGACACTGATTTTTGAACTTTTTTCTTTGAAATGTCCAGAATTATATAATAGCCGCTTTCACACCAAGTACTTTGCCGTACTTAGTGCCTCGGCACTAAGTACCTATCGCGTTCACACCGGAATAATTTCCCTGAGGGAAGATTACAAAAATGAAGCCGCTGACGTCACTTCTTCTTCTTCTTCTTCTGCTTTGGGTTTACTGGCAGGCCGCAAACAACTTCACGGCGTATACTGCCACCCGAAGTCCCCGGCCTGAAGTCCCCGGAGTTGGGGACTGGCTTCAGTAGAAGCTGCTGGGACTCCCAGCAGCTTCTACTGAAGCCTTCCGAGTAAAATCTCCAGAACGCCGACACCTTCTCATCTCTCCACCGCTCCCATGTTTTATTTTGTGTTGCCATGAGTTAGTCTCTCTCCGTTGGTGCGCTGGGCTAATGCTAATAATGCTAATGGCACAAATACAATGGCGGCTTTACAAAACTTTTCAGAGTTTTACGGGGCGTGGTTTGCAATTCGCCCAGCCATTCAGAAATAGGTAGCCTACTTTTGTGGTACCACCTCTCAGCAGGCATTAAACATGGGGGTTAAAGTTCCCGGCACTAAGTACTCTTTTTGGTGTGAACACAACATAAGGGGTACTAACGGAACTAAACGGGAAAAGTACTCCGGTGTGAACGCGCCTATTGATTGCCTAAAAGGTAATTTATCTGAGTCAACTAAGTTTCCACTTCATATATACGTTATACACTAAGTAGCAGAGGTGTGACTCGAGTCAGACTCGAGTCACGAATTTGATGACTTGAGACTCGATTGGCAAAATCACAAAACACTTGCGACTCGACTTGGACTTGAACACCAATGACTTGACTTGGACTTGAGCCTTCTGACTTGAGGTGACTTGATACTTTAATTCAGAGGTCTCCAACACGCCGATCGCGAGCTGCCGCTAGAAGAGCAGACTCTCGTCAGGGAGAGCAGAATCTTCAGCCGCTCCTACTCTTGCTGAGAATCCTTGCAGGCAGGGGCGGGACTTTATTTAGCTGGGCCACCATGCGGCCAATCATATGCAAGGACAAACTAGGATCATACCATTATGTGAAAGAAGGGCGGGGGCAGACGCTCCACACAGCAGGTGTAGTGGTACAGGCCAGCTGCACAGAGCGACGGGGAGACGGATTTAAATGCAAGCGCGTCGGAAAAAGTCAAGAAGTGAGCGAAAACCGAAAAAATAAGCAGCATCTGGCTGCATTTCAATGATATTGGAGAAAGAAAATCTGAGTGCAGGATTTGTAAAATGAAAATAACCTTCAGAGCAGGGTTTTGTTTTGGTACCCACTCAGGATTTATTGCCAGAGGTGGGAGAAGTTCAGATCTTGTACTTGAGTAAAAGTACCAGAGTGTAGGAATACTCGGTTACAATAAAAAGTCCTGCATTCAAAATGTTACAAGTAAAAGTACAAAAGTATTAGCATCAAAATATAGTTAAAGTACCACCTGCAGAGGGATCTAGACTCAGGTGTTCTTTTACCCATAGAGACCGCCTCGCTGCACATTAGCCCTTGCATAAAGATAGATTGTGGGTCCCTTATAACATGTTGTACACAGTGGAAATAAACATTCTGGTTACCTCAACATCAGGGATCTTATACATTAAACTCCTTCTGAATCAAACCGTCATGGTAGCCTTACCTTACTGATCCCTCTCAAAATAGTTGCTTTACCAGCAGAGAGAAAATGGATTATTAAATTATTAATGTGACTAATAAAGGGAAGTTTGATTATTAAGTATTATTCTGTTGATCGATGTCATTACATTTGGTGAAAAGCACATAATGACTTGTTTAAGACTCGTTTTGTCAAAGTTTAGGACTTGTACTTGACTTGAACTTACCCATCCTGACCTGACACTTGACTCGGACTTGCAAAACAATGACTTGGTCCCACCTCTGCTAAGTAGTGATGGCCACTTCCTTCTATGTGTTTCTTTTTGTATACTTTAGCCAGTGTTATAGCACGAAATATACATTTTTCTTTCTCTGGAGATCTGCTTTAAATTGACCAAAGCTTGTTCTGAACACACATGACTGAAGAACCCAGCGCTCCTAGCAGATTGCTCTGTCAGGAAATGCTCTCAGTGGAAACGCAGACCGTCATGCAGAAGCCATCTCTGCCTGCTGGCCGGCCTTCACACACTGTGGGTTGATTCTCTGGGGTGTTGTTAGTCCTCCAAGCGCTCTGTCAGTGCCTGATGATGAGGAAAAAGATGGTTCCCCCCC
>NW_011360357.1:20665-25352 GCF_000735185.1 Notothenia coriiceps | reverse complement strand
ACACACACACACACACACACACACACACACACACACACACACACACACACACACACACACACACACACACACACACCCCCCCAACAGGAGCCTGGGAAATAAATCACCTCAGGTTGCCATGACCTGCCAATTTGGCATAACTTTATCGGCAAAGCACATCCCCATGACCGCAGTGCATGAAGGATCGGTGATATCTCACGCACGCACGCACGCACGCACGCACGCACACACACACACACACACACACACAGATGATCCAAGGTCACCAGCACTGATTGGTTTTGGGAATGTGGATAAACCACTTCCTGCTCCTCTGCATTCTTTCTCGCACTGTAATTTATTTTTGTTTCAATTCTCCCTGCGGTGTCAAAAGGTGGAACAAATATTTCTCATGTTGCATGCAGACCACCCCGAGAAACACGGGTTTAACACCGGGCCGAGGGTAGATATTCTCTGAGGCTGTGCTTATGGAAATCGACTGGATAAAGCCACACATGCTTGGTCATCAAGTTAGACCCAAGGCTGTTTCTCTTAGCTCCTAGACAGTTGATATCGATGACTCAACAATTTGCATGTCATTTCCTGGTGTATATCTCAGCCAGCAAAGCAGATTTGGCAGTGTTTGTGTGAAATATACCAGACCGCATCCATCATCTGTTTCATAACACTTTTGATGGTGTTTAAACAAGTCTGAGCGCTACCAAAGCTTTTTGAGTGGACAAGTACACCTGAACTTCAATGGTAATACATACTGTGGTATTACTGTGTATGTATGAATGAATCTACCACAGTATCAATATTTAATTTCACGGTTATAGTAAATACAAGTTTACCGGGAGATTCCTAGTGTATCCCCGACCAAGGTCATACTGTAGGCTTACTATATGATTTTGTTAAATGTCTTGGTAAATACTTTGTCTTAAGGAATGCACAGCCCAACGTCACATTTTCTAGGACAAAACTGATTTGTGATTTTTTTCCTATCCTTGCAGGAGGGTCACTCAGGTCAGCTGATAGTTCTGGGGGCCACAAACCGGCCCCATGCCATCGACCCCGCCCTGCGCCGCCCAGGACGCTTCGACAAGGAGCTGGAGGTGCGTAAAACCACACTTTAGGGGAATCATAAGACTGTCTTTTATTGTAAATGTAGCTTATTCTTCAGTTATAACCCACAAATAGCAACGTGTGCTCCTTTAACACCCTACTGTTTGTTTATAGTGAATGAATCTGGTGAAACTAAATAGTAATAGCAACATTTTCGGATGTTTGCTTTTTCACAATATGAAATTAACAATCAGACCTACTGAAAATGTCTCTGTAAAGCTCTGAGAAGTGCTGTACTCCATTCATTCATGGTTTGGGGTTCCTCAGGGTTCATATTGAGTACCACTACAATTTCAGTTTAGATACAAATGTCTGTAATACAATTTCTTGTTCTATTCATTTCACTATGGCAGGTGGGAGTTCCTACTGCTGCCGAGCGTGCAGATATTCTGCAGAAGCAGCTGAGCTTCGTGCCGTGCAACGCCACCAGTGAGGAGGTGACGCAGCTGGCCGACGCTGCCCACGGATACGTAGGAGCGGACCTCGCAGCTGTTTGCAAAGAAGCAGGCAAGTAAACACTCTCCTACTGTCATACAGGAAGTCAAAATGCAGAGGAAAAAACATGTTTCCCTGTCCTGGTACCTTTATGGCCGTCTGAATGTGGTCTGCTGCCTTGTGTCCTCTTCATGATGTACAACATGTCCAGCAAAGGCAAACATTTCTCTTCCCAGAAATGCAGCGATAGATCCTGAGAAAGTCCAAAAATCCATATCATAAAAACACCGCACCAACCAAGAACATCCACAGCTACTTTGACCAGTTGTTCTGTTCTTTTTAATGATTTTCCTCTTCCCGAAACCAACATCATTTAGGAAACCAAAACAAAGTCGCACATGCCAGCTGGCCCGAAGGGGCTCATCATCTTTTAGTAGTTCGGTTTGACTCGTGGACGCCAACCAACGAGCAAACTGCGTACCAACAACAGTTTGTTATTGAGCTTTAGGTACATCTGACTCAACCTCTGCTTTTAACCCAAACCACAATCCCTGGTGACTTATCCCTTCCTAAATTAGTTTTTAACAGTTTTTTAGATGTTTTCTCGGAGAGTCTGACATGCCTGCTACACAGAAGGTCAGCCATTCTTTGATATTTGCCATAAAGGAAGCTGTGTGTTTCTGTGGTGTTCAGATCCCAGTGAGAGAAACCACTGAAACCACCACTTGTTGTGAAATTCCTTTGCCCCCTCACCCCTGATGCCACAAACCAATCCACCTCACATCCTGAGCTTATATAATGTATGTGTGTATGTGAATGTGCTCGATTGTGGGTGTGTGTGGGATTGAACGAGCACACGCACATTTGTTTTTCTGTGTGTGACCCCGTGCGCCTCCTGGGTGGTCTCAGGCCTGCGGTACGTGGCATATTGCATTTCCAGCTGAGGAGGCTGCTGTGCGGAAGCGCTCCGGCGGAGAGCGTGATTTACCGTCCGCAAAGGGTCAGACGTGACTGGCAGTGTTTTCTGAGAAACCTCCTCGCGCCCCAGGGGGAGACAACAGCCTCCCCCAAACCCTGATTCACTCCGCTCACTTCCCTCAAAAGCCTCCAAACCCAAATGACTAAACAAACACAGGCCCTCGCAAGCACGCCGCAGGAGAACGAACAGAATCAGATCGCATTTAATGCTTTGTTTCTTTCTGTCGGCTCGTTCGGCGTGGACATAAAGCACAGATGAAATACAAACTGAGGAGAGAAATCTGAAATGGAATACAAACACAGCTTCAGAGTTGGCATCCACTTGAAATGCAGCTTGCTTGTAGTCTGGTTTTATTCACACAGTAAATGTCTTTCTAGGATATTAGCATTAGCAGTCTAACACCTAATTGTTAACCTAGCCATTTAGCTTACTATCTTAGCTATACTTACCACAGCCTTTAGACACATTACATAAAATGAATCTTTAGATGAACAATATATCAGAACACACGTTTTTAAGAGGTTTAAAAGAAAGTGTATACTCTATGTATGATATTTATGTTACGCTACGTGTCTCTGCTAACGAAACAAGCTTGACTGTTAGCTTGAGATTAGTCAAAGAAACATGTAGGTAGTAAAGCTTTCAGTGTTCATACTACAAACCTATTCATTAAATAACATGTGGCATATAACAACAGTAATGCTCAGTTTAACGATACTGTGATTATCAGTAACTAAACTGAACTTACTAAATTATGCATTTTCCACAGAAATACATATTTTAACTCGAAGATAAGACGCTAATCATTCATATCCTTTTTCCCTTGTCTTAAAGTTACAATTATTTTGGGTAGGTAGGCTTTGGTTAATGCAAGCTTAAGATATGTCACCTTTTGCTTTACTTGTATCATGCCAAGCTTCATTAGACTTCATTTATACCTTAACATTAACCCCTTTCTTCTACCGGTTGCATTGTGCTTCAGAAACTATAAAAGAGAAGAATATCGTGCTATAGTACGATGCATTTTTATTTGCATCTGAGCTCATTTTCTGAAATAATCCACAACACAATGGATGCATATTTTTGACTTGTTGGCGAGGGAAGCAGGATATTGGATGACTTCATCTCTCAAAGATGCACCTTTGTATCTGCTTTGTTTGAATGGATGACAAAGCAAGGTCAGGTGTCAGCACTTCAGACGATACACTTTGCCACCGTGGCGTTAGTGTTTATTCTGATTGGTGGACAGGAAATTGAAATATAATTAAATAATATTCAAATTGACTTATGTGTAAGGATCCACCTGCACCAAATCCTTATACTACCGCACATTGTATGGCCTCACATAAACAGATGCTCACACACACACACGATACACACACACTAATACACGCACACCGACACACACACGCATGCAAGCACACACACACACACACACACACCGACACACATCTACCATGTATACATCACTTCAGGGGACATTCCATTGACTTACATGCATTTCCTGGAGACTTATCCTAACCTTAACCATAACCAACACATGCCTGACCCTAACCCTTAACCTTACCCTAACCAAGTCTTCACCCTAAAATTAATGATTCCCCTCATGGGGACCTCCATTTTGTCTCCATAAGGGAGGCGAGTCCCCACACGTGACTGTGTAAACAGATTTAGGTCCCCACAAGTATAGTAATGATAGGACACACACACACACACACACACACACACACACACACGTACGTATACATCACTTCAGGGGACATTACATTGACGTACATGCATTTCCTGGAGACTTATCCTAACCTTAACCATAACCAACACATGCCTAACACTAACCCTAACCTATTATTTACCCTAAAATTAATGATTCCCCTTATGGGGACCTCCATTATGTCCCCATACGTGACTGTGTTAACAGATTTAGGTCCCCACAAGTATAGTAATGATAGGACACACACACACACACCAATACACACACCAATACACACAGAAGTTGATATCTGTTTTTTCCTTCTCTGCCTGCATTGAGAGGAAGCTGAAGAGGCACACTGACACGTCGAGTAGGAACTGCAGTTGTTTCCTTCTGCTGCTCAGGTAACAATGAGCGGCTGGGGGAACGTATGCTCCGACGCACCGCTTCCTGAAAAAGAAAAATAGGGGGGGGGGGGA
>NW_011360357.1:14909-20625 GCF_000735185.1 Notothenia coriiceps | reverse complement strand
GAACTAGCACCACAGAGCAGCACCTGAGTTTACATGGATGTTTCCCTCTGCACTTTCTTTCTTGAGACAACAGGGCATGTTTGGTTTTTTCTTTGAGGGAAATAGTTTTGTTGAAGCTGTTGTTGGCCTGTGGAGAAAAGTAATCATAAGAAATGACTCTGGAAAAGCTGCAGATAGAGCCATAAGAAATGAAAGCAACTGATTATTTAATGTTTAATGTTGTTTTTATAGGCAATAATTTAAGCTTTGTTAGTTCAAGATTTAATATGTGCAATAAGTTTGTTTCAATAAGTTTTGCAATAAACATTGAACCAGTCCGGCCCTCGACTAGTACCCATTTTTTTATTTTGGCCCACTGTGTATTTGAGTGTGACACCCCTGGTCTGAGGACAGAGGGTGTCGTATTGTCATACTGATATTCTGTACAAACTGTGAAGTCCACTGAGAAAAATGTAACATTTGTGATATTGGGCTATATAAATAAACATTGATTGATTGATTGATATATTCAGAGGGCATCTAGCGCAGTGGTTTCAAAATCATTCAGAAAAAGGTTAAGAAAGTAACAAAAAGTTCTGCTACACAAAAGTACTTTTTACTTTATTGGAAAATCTTGTCAAATACTTTGGAAAAATGTACTCCACGGGACGGAAAGAGTAAACAATACGAGAAAGTCTGCGACATTTCTTTGGTGGGTGATGAGAGGGAATAAGAAGGCTTAAGAAATGTAGGAAAATATTTACCTTAACAAAACATTAGGCCATTACCTAAGTTCTGTGTAAAAGACTAGCTTTACCTCTTTAGCCAAAACCACTCTTTGATTGAATTTCTATCAACAGGCGTGTGGCTCGGTGGACTAGTGCGTTGGTGTTCGGATCAGGGGAGCACAGGTTCAAACCCCACTGCAGTCAGTATGTCGTTGTGTCCCTGGGCAAGACACTTCACCCCAAATTTCTCCTGCTTTGGATAAAAGCGTCTAACAAGTGTAATGTAATGTAACAGTTATTTTAAGTACTTCAATATATGTAGGGAATATTTTAAGCTTTATGACACATGTATTTTTATCTTTTAGGGAACAAAACCTAACATTCAATTCAATGTATGGACAGCTAGCTGTGAAACTAAACTAAAGTAGCTTTTTTTGTATTAGATAATTGAAAGCTGTGGTTTATTCATTTTTACAGCAAAGTGATCTATACAGATGTATTTTGCAGAAAAGTAAACGTAAACAGGATGTCACATTCTTAAGCCACATTCCTGTGTTTTCCTCTCCAGGTTTAAAATCCTACCTTGGAGGGATCACAGCGTTCAACCTGGATCCCCTCGCTCAGTGCACATGATGTGAAGCGCAGATTGTCTTAATAATTTGTGCGCTCAGCAGAGGCTTACAGGGGATTTGAGGAGCCCTGAATGAAACAGACTTTAATAGATCTTGAAGGAGTGTGCATTACATTACGTTCTAAACCGGCCGATCCGTGATCAACTGCAATTAAGTTCTGATTATGTAACACATCTGTCGGCAAGAAGTTGTGTCTGGAGGCTCCTTACAACTCAGAGAGGGACAAACAAAACTTCCTGAATGACATCAAACTTTCCATGCACATAGGAAGAAAAAAACGCAAAGAAAAGCCACTGCTTTTCCTCCAGAGATGAAACCATTATTGAAATGCTCTCAGATCTATAAGCAGGTTGGTATTGTACTAAAAGCAGGATGTGAAACCCTACATTCTTCTCGTGTGTGCGTGCATCAGAAGTCTTTTTGTGCGCATGCTTCTCTGCAGCTGTGCAGGGTTTGTATCTATGTGCGTGACCCTAGTGTGTTGCAGCCGTCACNGTTCAAACCCCACTGCAGTCAGCATGTCGTTGTGTCCCTGGGCAAGACACTTCACCCCAAATTTCTCCTGCTTTGGATAAAAGCGTCTAACAAGTGTAAATTACACTTGTTAGACGCTTTTATCCAAAGCAGGAGAAATTTGGGGTGAAGTGTCTTGCCCAGGGACACAACGACATGCTGACTGCAGTGGGGTTTGAACCTGTGCTCCCCTGATACTAACACCAACGCACTAGTCCACTGCGCCACACGCCTGTTGATAGAAATTCAATCAAAGAGTGGTTTTGGCTAAAGAGGTAAAGCCAGTCTTTTACACAGAAGTTAGGTAATGGCCTAATGTTTTGTTAAGGTAAATATTTTCCTACATCACCCACCAAAGAAATGTCGCAGACTTTCTCGTATTGTTTACTTTTTCCAAAGTATTTGACAAGATTTTCCAATAAAGTAAAAAGTACTTTTGTGTAGCAGAACTTTTTGTTACTTTCTTAACCTTTTTCTGAATGATTTTGAAACCACTGCGCTAGATGCCCTCTGAATATATCAATCAATGTTTATTTATATAGCCCAATATCACAAATGTTACAGTTTTCTCAGTGGACTTCACAGTTTGTACAGAATATCAGTATGACAATACGACACCCTCTGTCCTCAGACCAGGGGTGTCAAACTCAAATACACAGTGGGCCAAAATAAAAAAATGGGTACTAGTCGAGGGCCGGACTGGTTCAATGTTTATTGCAAAACGTATTGAACGAACTTATTGCACATATTAAACCTTGAACTAACAAAGCTTAAATTATTGCCTATAAAAACAACATTAAACATTAAATAATCAGTTGCATTCATTTCTTATGGCTCTATCTGCAGCTTTTCCCGAGTCATTTCTTATGATTACATTTCTCCACAGGCCAACAACAGCTTCAAAAAAACTATTTCCCTCAAAGAACAAACCAAACATGCCCTGTTGTCTCAAGAAAGAAGCTGCAGCGTGTGAATGGTATAGCGGGCTGGCCCGATCCTAGATAGTTAATTCAAAATGATCCTGGCTTGGCCGAAATTAAATCTACACGGCGCTGGATTTGGCCCTCCCCCCGCGCGCCTTGAGTTTGACACATGGAGCTAGAGGAACATAGGAGTGTCGCGTGCCCCTGCTTCCTCAGACAGGTGTATCCACTCAGAGCCTCACCGATGCTCTTCTCTTGTTAGCGCATATGTCCTAATGTTTCCTAATCCTCAGAGCGCAGATCAGGGTTTACCATCCTACTCCTTACCCGGGATAGGGTCTCTGCGTATTCCATGGATCTTCTCCTACTAAGCTTAATCTACGCTTGACTTAAGCTTGCGGAACATAGATTCGTATAATTCCTCTGTTAATCAGAGTTAAAGTGTTCTTGACACCCACATTGAGATTCTTACTGGATACATTGTCTTTAGATAGGTAGGAGCAGAAGCAGCAGGGAATTAATGAACTCTATGGATGCGTGTGCATAGATGCGACTGCACAAGGCACATGAAAGAAGCCGTATTCATCTTCTCTTCGCGCTCTGCTTGAAAAATGCAGACACAGTGTGTCTCTCAGTATTTTACTCTCCTCACAATCCACTCACAGTTGTGTGTCGCATCGGAGAATGGAATCTTGTCGAACTGAAAGACATGACAATGGTCGTCTGTCTCTAGTTACCTCTAACTTCTGTTGAATCATAGAAATTGATAACTGTGTTGCGTTTCTCTGTAAGTAAACTGACAAGTTCTTTGCCTGTGAAGACTCAACTTCAAGCAAACCTGTCATTGTCTAGACCGACGTTATTTTTGATAACGCTACTGCTAATTGGAATTCAAGCGATCTAAAGCCCCGTTTTTGAAGCCGGGTGTTGTGCTTTGATCATGTTCGGATCAGAGACCTTAATCATGAAGTGTTGCGACATGATAATCCGAGTAGACGTGCTGTGAAGCGCGCGTGCCGGTCTGTTGAGCAGGTCAAGGTCAAAGTGCTTCTTAGTACCAGTTTAAACCCTGTCTCCTCACTCTCCCCTGCCGTCATTGCAGGTTTATTTCTGTGCTAATGGAGCTGCTGATCAGACCTCGACTTATCCAGCACCCACCAACAGCGTCTCTTTCTGCTCCTAGTGTTTGATTGTACTCCGGCCGTAATGGCAGCGCTTGTAGATGCGTCTTCATCCTCCTTCATCTCCTTCCTCACCCTTCTCCTGCCTCTGTTTATTCTCCTCTGTGAGCAAGATGCAACCTTCCTTACCATTAGTTCACTCTTGTTCTTTGCAAGCAGGGCCCTCTGGCACTCAACCTTTCATCATAAAGTGTATTTGAGTGTTGCTGCACTTACATCTCAGCCTAGACACTAATTGAAGGTTATATTAATGCTTTGAGTGTAGTTGGTTCTATCTGAGAACGCTGCGGTATAAACAGCCTTTTTTAATGGAAAAATGTCTGGGTATTATGGCCTTATTCTTCCCTGGAGGCCAAGTTATTTTGGGGTATTCACACTGCTACTTCAAGGATTTTTTCAACTGGTTGATGAAGCAGTCTCAATGTTAGTATGAGTGCGGCCTTCTATATTACTTGCAAGGCAGCCCTGATCAGGGTTACGAACCTATGGCCATATCTTTTGAGTTCTTTTTGTGATGTTTACCTCGGCCCGTCTAAACGCTCTCTACCCAAGTCTCCGTATTCTCATAAATAAGTCTTCTGATCACGGGAAGAAAACTTCAGCCCCTCTCTCGCTCGCTGCCTTGACCAGAAGAAACAATATTTAATTCTTGGGATGACGTACTCCCCGGGTTGTGGGCGCCCAGCGACAGAATGGGGCGGTCGGGCGGTGGGCGCGGCTCAGCAGATTCGGGTGTGTGGGGGTGCTGTGGCGTAGCGGTGACGTCGTTCATAGCAGGGTGCTCTCGGAACCATTGAGGGGGCCGATTAATGGACTGTTCGGCTGCTCAACAGTGAATGTATCGTGCCGTGTCGAACGCGCAGGGGAGTGAGAGAACCCCAGCGCGCGCATCACATGGCTCTGGACGCGGGGCCGACTGTTACAATGGGAGAGGTCTTTATCCCGCGTCACGTGCGCCAACATATATAGGCGTTACGCTGAAATATATATGTCAATTGTTGTATGTCTTTTGATTAGGTCGTGTGTGGCACCTCACATAGGGGGGCAGGGGCAGAGCTCCGCCCTGCGGAAAGATTTTTAGTCAAATAGTGAAGTAGACACTAGCTTAGCATGCTATCAATCTGCCGGGCAAACGTTGTGTGAGAGAGCAACGATGAAAGATGCACTCTATGAGCATACATCTCTCAACACCCGATTGAAACGAACTGCCTAAACACGATTTACTTTTGTGCTTTATGGATGGATGTGTACAATAATCACTCCCTTTTAACGTTATCTTTTTTTATGTCATTTAGGTGAAAACTATTCATACCTGTGTTAAATGCAATTTAATGTTTATTCTCTTAATTTTTTTATAAACTACCAATGCATGCAAATATAAACGTGTGACACAGGAGGTGTAGTGGGCGCGTCGGAGTCGTCGAATACGTTCATGCAGCCTGAGTGCGATATAAACGTGGTGACCAAAAGCTGTGTTGAGCTACCACAGACTGTTAATGACTGTAGTTCCGTCAGACTCCGCTGATAGTTATTTCGAACAGGGAGAGGCTTCTCCTCACACTTATTGATGCTCTGAAAACAATACTCCTATATCCGTTAGCTGCTAGCTCGCTGCACCAGAAGCTAACATAGACGAACACGTATACTCTTCGGGTGCTTGGAAACATTTATATTTTAAGGTACCGAGTGCGCTCATCCACTTCGCGCACGCACACATAAATGGGCTCGCGCTTAACCTACGTGATAAAATAATAAGGCAC
>NW_011360357.1:9207-14864 GCF_000735185.1 Notothenia coriiceps | reverse complement strand
TACTGTGTGATCTTCTTTGTTGCTTGTTTTTAATTATGCTCTGTAAGGTGTCCTTGAGAGCTTTGAAAGGCGCCCATAAATAAAATGCATTATTATTATTATTATTATTATACTCAGCCCGGTTGTTGGCCCGGAAAGAACCTCGATTTTGGAGAGCCAGAAAAACTGTGAAAAAGTACCCGCTAGCTGAAACTACGCCTAGTGGAAACGCAACCAAAAACGAAATGGGCCATTAGTGACCTAATCAACTCTGAACATGTGGCCTTTTGTATCTTTATACAACTTTTAAAAGACAACTATTCTGTACAATAAACGCTATTTCACAAGGAAAAGGCATAGCTAACATTATATTACCAATCATTTAATCACATTGAAGCATTTAATGAACTATTTGATAATGTGTTAGTCTTTAAGTATTTTGTTATCATTCAAAAATGGCGGAGAAATGCTATTTTCAGCGATTTAAATATATATGGAGATATCCTCCGTATTTAAGGGAAAATCTTTGATTGTCAGAATATTTAAAGGCATTACCTTAGACTTGGCGTGAATGCTATTGTGTTGTTATGTGCAACCCCACCAATGTTTGGCTTACCTAAAAACAGTTAGCCAAACATTTTAAAGTCCATGTTAGAATATGCAGATTCAGATCAGATTTTAGAAAGACCTACACTTGTGTGAACCTAGTTTATATAGAAGTATAGAAGAAGAGTAAAGGAGACAGCCAGCTGAAGGTGTTGTATTCATATTTATGATCTCTGAGAGACGTCCTCTGATATAACCACATAGGAGCTCATTTCTTCTGATCTTACTTCCCCAAACGTTACATTGACCCGGTTCCCAGCTCGGCACAGATTATACAAAACATCTCTTCAATAACGAGGCCCTCGAGGTGTTTCGTGTGGCGTTGGAAGCTCTCATGTGGTCTGCTGGAGCCTCGCAGACTCTGGGCGTCTCTCTGTCGTCCTGTTGGCGTTCCACTGATCCCGGTGCGAGCAGATGACTCACTTCCAAAGTCTAAACAACGCTAAATGTGTGTGTGTGTGTGTGTGTGTGTGTGAGGGCGCACGTTTGTCCCAGTGTGTATGCGTGTGCGTGCTTGTTTGGTTTGTGCCACATCCGGGCGCACTGTTTACACGCCTCTCTAAACAGGGGAAGCCCACTGGATCAAAAAAAGGGCCAGTCAAATTGATTATGTGGAATAATAAACACACAACTCTGCACTTTGTCAGCCGAAAGCTCTTTTGGTTTGGCGGCAAAGATCAGGCTCAATATTTAACAACCGCTTCTCCGAGTTAGACTAAACGGCCGAAATGATTTACCGGGTAATTGTGCAAAGTGATTTGGCTAACACTCTTCAGTCCTCTAAAGATAAATACTTTCTGCATTGAGAAGAAAAGCGGCGGCAAAAATGAGTTTTGTGTGTTTGACATAAATTCTGCAGTAGGAGACTAAATGGGCCAAACACCGCCGAATGCTCGCTGATGTTTACAGCGGACGCCTTGCCTTATAAAGCGCTTTTTCCAACTCGTTTGTCCTTTTAAAGACTCTGCTGGAATTTCAAGACAAGCCACATAAATATCAGTCGGATCAGCATGTGAAGTTTATTTGAGGCCTCTGTTTATAAAATCCGGAAATGTGCTGCTTGTACTCCTTAACCCCAGCACTTACCTTTACCCAGTGACAGCTGTGTGTGTGTGTGTGTGTGTGTGTGTGTGTGTGTGTGTGTGTGTGTGTGTGTGTGTGTGTGTGTGTGTGTGTGTGTGTGTGTGTGTGTGTGTGTGTGTGTAAGAGAGAGAGGGAGTGTGTGTGTGTGTGTGTGTGTGTGTGTGTGTGTGTGTGTGTGTGTGTGTGTGTGTGTGTGTGTGTGTGTGTGTGTGTGTGTGTGTGTGTGTGTGTGTGTGTTTCCCGCATGTTTGGAGTGTGTGAGCTTGTGTATTAGTCTTTGTCATATCCATGTGTGTGTGTATGTGCACTTTTAAGAGCACATATTATTGCGGTGTTTCAGCTCCGGGAACAGATGTTGGGTTTTGTAAATACAGGTGCGGAGAGTGCTCCGGAAGCCCCGTCGAGTAATGAAAACGTTCCTGCGGTTTTGTGATGGTGTAATGCCCAAAGTATTTCTCAATTCATTCGAGGACAGTGTCGCAGGAGGGTGTTTAAACGCAGCGCTACACAATGCAACATTAAGCTACACACACTCCTAATTCTTCCCTGTTGAAAAGTGGAATGCATTGAAGTGCAGATTTCTCCTCGCACACCTTCCTCATGATGATCCGCTGTCTCTGACAATGGAGCTCTGTGAGGTTTTCCCCTTTTTGAAGTTTTCTTCTAACCTCCGTCATTTTGGAAGCGGAGGTCTCTTGAGTTTACTTGCAGATGCAAACATAAAACTTGATGATCCAGCTGCACCGTGCACACAATACAGGGCAGTGTCCAAACGGTTTTGTATACCTATTCAAAGAAAAGCCTTTGTTTGGTTTATAGCTTGAACGAAACTGTACTTCGGAGCCAATGTCAGTGTTTGAGAGCTGTTTCTTTGTTTTGTCAACATAAGAACATTATCATACGTGTATTCATCAATGTTTAATTCGCTGTCTTAACAAAAGGTGGTCAATCTAATGGAGACATATCGTTGTTTTTTTTCGAGATACCCGTATATCAGTCTGACAATTGTTCACATTTCATCGTCCAGTCTCTACTGTGGATCTGCTGTGGCTGAAAAGTTTGGACAGAATTTAGTCAGCCTCTTTCCAACCACAGCATCAACAACATACTGCAGTTCATATTTAGTTCTATACCAAGAAACTCTCTTTGGAGGTAACATGCATTGGCCAAAGTGAAACAATACCAACCTTTTTTGACTCCAACCAGCAAAGGATACTGTTGCGCTCCTGTCGCATACTGACATGTTATTCACTGAAACTGCAGTCCATACTTTTGCCTCCCTTTTGTTTAGTTATTTTGTTGCCTGGTCCCTATCCTGAGGATTAGTTTTGGACGTCCTCAGACGAGGTGTTGTGTTGTAGTAACAATATATCCCTCTGTTGGGCTCCTGTATCCTGATTGGTTGTGAAAGGGTTTTACTAAATGAGAATGGCCCCATAATGACTGGGGCAGCTTCTCTGATTTCTAAGGCTGTCCAGACAGACACAGCTCCCAGCTATTCTCCCAGGCTTGGTCCATGATAAATTGATTTGTGGACGATTCGATGCCGGTTGAAACTGAATCTGCATCAAAGCCTGTCAGAATATGAGGGTTCATGTGATGCGTTGACATTACGTGTGGTGTCATCACACCATGAGGTATCTCCAAGTATAATGTTTAACATTAAAGGGTTTGATTCTGTAGTAGAGGGGACCCCCAGAGAGAAGGTCTAGAGTTCAGTGTTTCGGACCAACATATTTAAAGTATGACCATTCCTGTTAAAAAAACAACACGAACTGTCCCCCCCCCCCTCTTCTCCCTGGCCAGCTTTAACTCTCTCCTCCATATGTTTAGGCCCTGCTGTGAGGTTTTGCAAATGTGCATTCTTGTACATTTAAGGGGCCCCTGCTTCTCTCCATTCCCACTGGATCTCGGCACATTTGAAGCATTCTGGATAGAGAGGGATTGCGAGAAAAAAAAAAAAGGAGTAGAAGAAAATTAGTCCACATAAGGTTCAGATTAAATTGTGTTGTGTTGCCTCTTTTTTTTTTTTTTCTTTCTCCTCCCTTCCCATCGGATGTTTTCATAACCAAACCAAATGTGTGCTCGGAGTCGGCCAAGAGCAATCAGGAGAGAGAGGACCCCTGAAGCAAAACGTTGAAGTCACGTCGCTGAATGGAGTTTCCGCTGCCCTCCGGGTTCAGGCCCCATTCTGTTCCTCTGCAAGGCTTCTCGTGACTGCTGGACAAAGTGCTACGCTCACTCTTCAGTTGATTCTCCGTGAAACATTTATTAAACATTTGTCTCCAGGACTTGTATTAAGCCTTATTGACGAGCCCCTTTTGGCTTTCTGTCTACTCACACTGCTATCAATTATTATCCAACTTTTAAGTGCTGTGTTCGTGATTGAATCAAGAAATACAATTATTGCAGATATGTTGAGTCTGCAGTAGCTCCAAATGTGTTATGGAAAAAAGCCAGTAAGCCTTTACTCTAATAATACTTCATAAATCAACGCTGCAGAAGACCCAATGCTCAACCTTTTTCTTATTAAGGTGCATGTGTTTTTGGAGAAGTTAATGTCGATTTTCTTACTTTTATTCTTTTTTTTAAATATAATAGAAAATGGCTCTTCTTAGTCTTACATTTAATTTATAATTACACTTTTTATGACTTTCTTTGTGTGTGTAGTTGTGTTTAGTATATTTGATGTATGTATCCCTTAAACAGCACCTCTTTTCACCCTCTGTCTGAAACCAGAGCCCAGTCTGCTCTGATTGGTTAGCTGGTCGGCTCTGTTGTGATTGGTCAACCGCTTACAGATGTCCCGCCCTTAACCTGTCACATACAATGTGTTGGAGTGCTAGCCAATAGAAGTGCTAGCGTTTCATAGTGATGTCACTATGTTACAGAAGTTAACAAAGGAGTCCAATGGAGGCGTTTCAGTCAGGTGTGTGGAGTGTGTGGGAGAGAAACCCACAGACCATTCACATGCACAAAGACCTATAACACGCTACAGGAAAGGCAAAACCCCCCAAAGTCTAATGGGGCCCCTTTAACAGACCCTTAACGTCTTTATGTAAAATGAGTAATCCTGTATAAAAGCTGAATGGATAAGCTGAAGCTCTATCCACTCTGTCAGCTCTGACTCTCTCCCTCCCTGAAGGAGCCTCCACCTTCACAGGGCAGGCCTGATGGTTTGGGGTTTCTACACATGGTGTTGTGGCTCCTCACCTCCCTCCTCACCTCCCTCCCCTGTCCCTCCTCACCTCCCTCCTCTTCTCTCTCCTCATCTCCCTCCTCTTCTCTCTCCTCATCTCCCTCCTCACCTCCCTCCTCTTCTCTCTCCTCTTCTGGCTCCTCACCTATGTCCTCACCTCCCTCCTCACCTCCCTCCCCTGTCCCTCCTCACCTCCCTCCTCACCTCCCTCCTCATCTCCCTCCTCACCTCCCTCCCCTGTCCCTCCTCACCTCCCTCCTCATCTCCCTCCTCTTCTCCCTCCTCTTCTCCCTCCTCACCTCCCTCCTCTTCTCTCTCCTCTTCTCTCTCCTCATCTCCCTCCTCTTCTCTCTCCTCTTCTCTCTCCTCTTCTCACTCCTCACCTCCCTCCTCTTCTCTCTCCTCTTCTCTCTCCTCTTCTGACTCCTCACCTCCCTCCTCATCTCCCTCCTCTTCTCCCTCCTCTTCTCCCTCCTCACCTCCCTCCTCATCTCCCTCCTCACCTCCCTCCTCATCTCCCTCCTCTTCTCCCTCCTCTTCTCCCTCATCACCTCCCTCCTCACCTCCCTCCCCTGTCCCTCCTCACCTCCCTCCTCATCTCCCTCCTCTTCTCCCTCCTCATCTCCCTCCTCTCCTCCCTCCTCATCTCCCTCCTCTGTCCCTCCTCATCTCCCTCCTCATCTGCCTCCTCACCTCCCTCCCTCCCCATCTCCCTCCTCGCCCCAGCTTCCTTCCACATCCTGTCTTGTCCCTTCCACTCAGACCAGATGTTTTTGTGCAGCGCCGGTCC
>NW_011360357.1:2758-6789 GCF_000735185.1 Notothenia coriiceps | reverse complement strand
AATTGAAATTACGGGCCAAAAGTTGTATTAAAAGTAAGCATAGGACACCAAACCAACTGAGACCCGTCTGTCCACCGCATCTACGCACTGTACAACACACACACCTATACACTGTACCACACACACCTACACACTGTACCACACACACACCTCAGAGTTCCCGTTAGAATATTTTTTCGCCGGTCAACATGTCCGTTAAAGTTTAAATCTTCCTGACAAAATGAGAAAAGTGCCGGTCAAAGGTCTTCTTTGTTATTTATTGTGCTTTAAAACAAATTGATATGATTCGATATTAAACAAACTAATTATAGTAGATTAACTATTCAAAAGTGTACAGTAATTTATAATAACACGGGAATAATAAACGGAGCGCTCTCTCCCTCTCCTGACAGCCCGTCAGTATCATGCAGCTCGCGGATCAGTAATGAGTGACCCGACAGTAAAACTAAACATATCTATAACTAGTTACGGTAGTTTGAGAGATAATTAAAATAGCTACGTGTGATATTCTAACCTGAAGTGTGTTTTGTTCCGCTCACCGCTGCAGGTGATCATGCAGAGCTGCGTGTCGACTCGTCAGCAGCAGCTGATCTCTCTATCCCGTCAGATTAGACTTTACTCGCGTTTATGTCCATATCGATCAGATCTAGCTAGTTCTAGCTAATGATAGGACTACCTGCTTATTAAAAGACACCTAATCAATAAGCGTTGCTATGCAACCGGGTGAGGCCGAAAAGTATAGCGCAGCATTATGCATTTGTTTACATGCCCACCGGAACCCCGAGGCATTACCAACAGATCAACGCACAATCAACCCATGAAGGACATCTCTTTCTCCACATTACGTGTTAGACATTAGAATTGACTATTCTTCTCTTTCACATACTCTTTTGTCTGTCACATAAGTGGCGCAAGTTGCGCAACTGATGTGGTATTGCGCTAAGGGGAAATATATTTTGACCGGACGCTTTGACCGGAGAGATTTAGATTTGCCGGTCTTCAGCATATTTTACCGGTCGTAGTCCGGTAATTACTAGCTAACGGGAACTCTGATTCAGACCTGTTGCAAATGTGCAATATTTATGTCATTGGGAAGATTTGCCAAATTCATAGAATTTCACCCATAATCCAAAAGTGAAATGATTTAAACAGCTAGGTGTTTTCCACAACGTTTTTAGCTTTAGCTTGCACTTAGCATAGCAGGAAACATCGCTCTAAGCTTGGTGATTGGACGTTCTGTTGTTCATTTCACTGTTTTTACAGACTCGTAATGAAATAACGAGTCTTTTGTTCAGGTGATATAACCAGAGGAGTTTAATGTCAATCAAAGCTTTGGAAGTGCTCAAACTGGCCGTCACCGCCAACCTTATTAATAAAGAAAATGAATAGGTTGTTTTTACTTTTAGAGCCCTCAATGCCTGACAGCTTTATTCGCGTGACAAAGAGAATGTTTTATAACTCTTCCTGTGAAATAAATACAATCTTTCTTTTGTGTCTTGTAAGAAATATGTGTTGTCTGTCTGTACTCGGATCTATTCACTCGTCACTCAGCTGTCTGTTCACAGAGCTTTCTCCCTCACATCTATCTGCTATGACCTCGTTTTCAAGGCAACACAAAAGCTTTTTCTTGATATTGATGCATCAGTGTTTGTTTTGCTGTCTTCTTTTTGTGCACATGCTGGAGGCTCTGGGAACAGAGGCTATTCAAACCTTAAGACTTCAATTACACTTCCCTTCCCTTCGGCCTACTCTCTTTTCTCCACAATAATGCAAGGCCAATTATTTTGGCGATCAAAAGGAGAATTAGTGTTCATTCTGAGATTTGCATTTGCTAGGCGTGTATCATCTCGGCGTGTAGGAGCCTGAATGTTTTGGGTAAAGAGTTGGACTGGATGCATGTGGTTTTGGAATGAAAACCCTAAAGCCACAACGACACTAACGTTGCTTCTTAAGGAAAACAAACACCCCGTTTCATTTCCTTCTTCATGCCTCAAATTATAGTGTTCTGTTTTCTAAATTCACAGTTTCTGTTTTAATACGTGGACCTGGATGTCTTTAATAAACAACAACGACATTTCTAACCTTGGTTAAGACTCTGCCATGGTATTACTTACTTTCTTGTTTTTTTTCGTATTTGAGCAACATTTTGGTCCATCTTAGTGAAGCAGGACTTCATTGAGAAAAGTTCAGAATTAACACGTTTTTTTTCCTTCGCTAACAAACCTTTATCCTACAGGTTTGCATGCACTGAGGCGAGCACTTGGTGGTTCCTACCATCAGTCGGACCAGCAGCTGATGGGCACGGTGACGGTCACTCTGCAGGACCTCCAGTGGGCCATGACTGTTGTGAAGCCGAGCGCCATGAGGGAGGTCGCCATCGATGTCCCCAAGGTACTGAAACCTCTCCATCAATGCTTACTTTTTGTCCATCTCACTCATTCGTACTTTATGTTTTTGAAACTAGTCAGAAACCCAACCACATGGATTTATTTCGTGATGTCATAGAAACAAAAATCTCCTTATGTCCTTATATTGATGCTAAGGGAACTTGTGCTTCCTTATTAGATGAGTAAAGCTGAACCAAGTCGCTAACACTTTGATTCATTTGGTCAAAAAGCACCATTCACATTGCAAACTCTGCCAACACTAGTTCCAGTGCCATCAGAAAGTGCCACTACCATTATTTTTTGCAATAAGGACTAAAGCAAAACAGCTACATTTAGTCCCTGGTTCTAACTATACGAAACGAAGAAAAAGTTCTTAAACTACTTGGATATGTTCCCGTGAAACAACATTGTGAATTAAAGACTGTCTGCACTTAATTTAGCCTGGAAATAAAAGAAAAAGACATATAATTGGAAGATTAAATCCCAGAGGCCTTCCAGATATAGATCCTGAATCTTGCCAAAGCGAGTCTGGGTTTCGTGTTAAGTACGCAAAGAGGCGTTAAAGAAATCCAGCTGGTCAAAAGAAGTAATTAAAGTTTATTAGCACCTCCTGGAGTAGTCATCACAAAGTACATCGCAGTAAAAGAATCAGACAGGAAATAAGACTGAATATTTATAGTATAAACGATTAAATAAGAATTAAACAGATGGGTCTTAAGATGTTAATGGTGTTCACTCAACTTAAATCCAAAGAGAGGGTGTTCAAAGCTTTAGAAAATATATTTGTATTTTAAATCTTTAGCCTACAGCATGGTTCACTGAAACGTGATGAGAACACATTTGAGATCTTAATTTGATAGAAAGCTACAGCAGCTGAAATATATCAGGATTTTGATTTGGATTCAGTTTTGTGTTACATACAAGACATTTTAAAGGAACACGTCCAAAAGGTGAATGAATTATTCAGCTGTATAAAATAAGCTAAATATGAAAATAAAGTTATATTTGGTTACTTTTTAGTGTGGTACATGTTGTGGACTAAAAAAAAAGCATTAATAGGCCTGGCTGGCTTGTTTATGACATCAACCTTAATGACACAATCTGAATCGAAGCCTTGGTTTCTAATCAGCATTAGTTGTGTCTCAGTTGCGTTCAACCTTGCGATGGCCCTGCGAGAAAGCAGACTGGTTTATATCCCACTTTGCTTCATTTAAGTCCAGAACACCAGTTTATAACCCGACCAGCATCACTGCTTCTTACTACCACAAAAACAACGAAAAGCTAATCAACAGCAGCTTCCTTCCACGTCCAGAAAACCCCTTTTTTGGACAGCTGACCACATAATTACCAGCACTTAAAAGATGGGGGTCAGGCTGAGGAAGAGTGGAAATGACCCTGTGGCCATTTTACCCTCCACTGCAATGAGGATGAATCACTATACTGGGAGAGGAGGGGAGGGAGGGGAGGGGAGGGATGAGAGGACAGTGGTGAGACTCCAGGATGTTTTGGAGTTTGCATGTGCAAGACATAACGGACAGGAAGAGGGCTAACATCATCCTCCACCGGTAATTGAAAGCAGATCGGGTCGCTGACGGTTCCTGCCAAAGAAAGAGAAAGAGGAGAAGAAGCAATGTCCTTCCTAAC
>NW_011360357.1:0-2753 GCF_000735185.1 Notothenia coriiceps | reverse complement strand
CCCCCCGCCACTTCCCCCTCGTCTCTCTGCAACACTCTGCACTGAGCTCACCCTGAGACGTTCAGTCCTTGCGGCCGGTTCCTGGAAACAAGAGAGAGAAGTGAGTTTGAGTTCGGATTTTTTTTTCTATCCCCCTAGCGCAGCTCAGCTGAAAGGGCAGCCGCAGAGCCCCGGACTTGATTATATCCACATGAGTGCAAACATTTGTTTCTAATCCATTTTATATAAGAAACTTCCAGTGGTGCCGGATGAATACACACCTCGAGTTCCTCTGAAACCTCCTCAGATCACGTATCTAGAGATTTGAGTTGTGCACATTACACCGCTGGACTTATATTAGATTTATATGTAAATAAATTGGGAGTCCAATCCTTTGTTTGTTTTGCCACAAGACCTTCTTCGACTTTTTGACTTCTTTCTTGTTTACCCAGCATTACAATCATCTTTTACTCCGCAGTCTGGCTTTAATATTTTCATTTGGCAGCTGTATCACAAGCCCATTTATTCCTCCTTTTAAACGTAATCTTCGTCTCCTTTGGGTTTTTTTTTTGTCTGAGAAGTCCCCCACACCCTCCTTTCAACCCCATCAAAGGGCCAGAGCCTGAGAGGCCCCTTGTAAAGTTCAGAAAACAACAGTAAAAGATAATAACTGGGTCTCGTACCAAAAGGAAGGGAGGTAAAGACGGGGGGGAAACGCAGCACAGCGAGGTGTGAGTCAAAACATTGCCTTCTAATTCCACAGGCGCTTCATTCTTGACAAAAAGCACCTTGCAATTAATCCTTTATATTGTTATTTCTTACAATGACTCCATTACGTCTGCAGCGACTTAACCAAAGAATGCAACAAATAGGGGCAAGATGAGACTTTACAGCGTTGGGTTGCACATCTGCTTCCTCCGAGGAAAAGGAGGATGATTGGCAGGTTTGAGGATGTTGTCGGTACACTCAGAGGAAAGAGGCTTTTTTTAAAGCCCCCAAACAGCTCAATCTTGGTCAGATAGCACCGTCTGAGTAAAGGTCATTCTAAGCATTAGTTTGTTTATGTTCTACACCTGATGAGTGGGGTTTACTCCCTTCAGTTTGGCTACAAATTATAGGAATTTGTCTACCGCATTGTCCACCCTACTTACCACATAAAGCATAGGTCTATAACGCAGCGTCCACACGGTGGCGTGCGTTGAAGCTTGCCGGCGGGCGTGTCTGAAACTCGACCAACAACCAATCACATGAATCTCCCACCCCGGACACACAAGCACGCGGTTTGATTGGCTAGAGCTTGTACTGGCATATGATTTGATTGGCTGACGCTTCCGTCGAAGCTTCAAAAGTTGAACTTTTCTCAACTTTTGAAGCGAGCAACGCGAAGCAACGGAACCATAATGCAGTTCGGCAAAGCGTGGCGTCACCCCATTCAAAGTGAATTGGAGGAAGCGTTCAACGCACGCCGCCGTGTGGGCGGGCCGTAACACTGGGTAAAGTTTGACATGTGAATACTTCTGTACAAGCCTTCCTTTTCACTACCAGTAGTCATGCTGCATATGGTTTATTGACTACGGACATATCTATAAAGATGAAGTCACAGTGATGTAACATTGGTTAGTAGAATGTGATTTTGAGTCCTCGAGTTTTCAATTTTTTTATCAATGCTACCTTGTGTTTTGCATCAACATCTTTATTTTTAACCAACATGAACCAGAGGGTGTATAAAAATACTAAGAAACATTTAATCCGTTACTAAAAAGTTACAATTAACTTTCATGAACTTATCACAAACTACGAGAATCAATAAAGTTCTAAACAAAATCACGATCAACACCCAATCCCGAAAATGTGGTTATAGTGACCTGTCAATCACAAAGCCACGCCCCTAAAGTATGCACTGCTTTACAGTATTTGTTTTACTCTAAATTGGAACATAGTTAACCAAATGAAAATCAAACTGTGTTAAAAAAGAACTAGCAACACATGTTAATACAATTACTTTGGTAATAAATCAAATCAGGAATATAGGGTAATTTTTCATACACCTCTATAAAATCAGACATTTTTTTGCGACCGGTGGAGTCACCCCCTGCTGGTCATAAGAAGTAATGCATCCATGACACATCCTAATCCTATCGTTTAGTTGGCTTAAGATTCATCTTCTGTGTTAATTACAATACACACAATGTGGAGTCGAAAATGAAATAGCTTTAAAAAGCAACTTGGTACATTAGCAATGTGTAAAATAACAGATTTGGGGTTATTTTAAACACTCCAGCCACATTCATTTTCATTCTGCAATTTAATGAAGGGAAATGCAGCTAAAAGTATCCCTGTCATATTCATCTAAAACAAAAATATCAGCTCAAAGTCTATAGTTGTTCCCAAGCTGTCAACAGTATCACACAGTCCCCATCGACAGTATGAGTTCACTCAGTTGCCTTCAAGTTATTCAGAGAATACCTTGGAACACTCAGATAAAACAAACATAAAATCAATTTAATTATATAAATAAAATATAATAAAATGTAAAGTATATAAAATGAATAAATGAGAATCTTATCTGTGTTGTTGATCTGTAATATTACACTGTTACGTTGATTTGTTTGTCCTTCTCGGACCATGCACTACGCATTTCAGTGGTTTTCTGTTAGAAAAGAAAGCAACCAATCAGATCTTGTTCTGGGTCTCTGGGTAGAATATCCTTCAACCAGGGTATTCTACATCATTGATCGAATGCCCTGGCCGTTGCACTGAATGAGAGCGTATAC
>NW_011360356.1:179961-192592 GCF_000735185.1 Notothenia coriiceps | reverse complement strand
GCTGCCACTTAGGGACTTCCGGGTAATTTCACTCGGTTAGGAAGGTTCCTAAGCTAAATGGACTATTCGACTGCAGCCCCCCGTCTCCCCGTCGCTCTGTGTAGCTGGCCTGTACCACCACACCTGCTGTCTTTGGAGCGTCTCGCCCCCCACCCTTCTTTCACATAATGGTATGATCCTAGTGTGTCCTCGCTTATGATTGGCCGCATGGTGGCTCAGCAAAATAAAGTCCCGCCCCTGCCTGCATGGATTCACAGCAAGAAAAACAGCATCCATGAACAGCATCCTCCAAAACATCCTCTGAATGTTGCATCTAAAACGTTAACATCAACATTATTTTGAATAATGAACATCCTTAAAACACTCTTCGAATATTAAAACCTTTTCTTTTAAACATTTAGAGAACTTATAGGCAGAGGAGGAAGAAGTACTCAACTGTAATGGTTAAGTAAAAATAGAAGTACCAGATTGTAGGAATACTCTATTACAAGTAAAAGGCCTGCATTCAAGGTGTTAAGTAAAAGTAGAAAAGTATTATCATCAGTATTAGTACCAAAAGTAAAAGTAGTCATTGTGCAGATTGGTCCATTTCAGAATAATATATATGATACGTTTTATAATGATTGATCATTAAAGTGTTCTCAAAGCTGGTAAAGGTGCAGCTAGTTTGAATGACTTTGTATACTGCAGGGTAGCTTGTGAATTTACTTCAGGTGGAACTAAAGTCTGATTTAACACTTGATTATATTTCACATCATTCATCCAGATCAGTAAAGTAACTAAAGGTATTAAATACATGTAGTGGAGTAAAAGTACACCATTTACCTCTGAATTGTAGTGGAGTAGAAGCACAAAGTAGCAGAAATTTGAAATACTCAAGTAAACTACAAGTAGCTTAAAATTGTACTTAAGTAGAGTATTTGAGTAAATGTACTTAGCTACTTTACACCTCTGCTTGTAGGTAACGTTTGCCGAAGTGGTGGCATGCTCCCCTTAGCGGGGGTGGTCTTGAAAAATGGGCCTCACATAAACAGAGTCATCAGTGATTTAGCAGGCCTTGTATCTCAGAATAAGTCACAGTAACACAAACACAGCTGACTGAGTCTTTAAAAGCTTTGTCGAGCACATGTTCTGTATACAGGCCTCTGAAGAGCTGCTGTTAGTGATGAGCAGGGCCCAGAGCACCGTGACTCGGCTGTTTATTTTAACCACATCGCAGCAACAATGTTTATTCCACTGATGCTGAGCAGAAACACTGTTCCAGTGAGAAGCCAACATTCCCTGGACCACTGCTTATTGAAATGTACACATATGCTTAGTTTAGTTGTGTTATTAATAGAAGCTACTTCATTCACTTTGTATTTTCACGTCATAATGCTGCTACTTTTATAAAGGGGCCTCATTATGCTTTTTGGGGTTTTTACTCTCCTTTGGTGTGTTCTATAGGTTATTGTGCATGTAAATAGTCTGCAAAGGCTAAAATCCCTGTGTTCCCTCCAGAGGGAGTTAATCTTTGCTGATCAAAAGAAAATATGACACGATCCAGCACATCACACCCTCTATACATTAGAGAGACTTTCATTTAATGTAACCAGGTGTTATTATAGCTGGTGTTTGATCACACTTTGGGCCATTTATAAAAATATATATCACACCATGACACTCATGTCCGACAACGAAATGAAGCACAAGGATAGATTGTCTTTGGTTCATTATTTCCCTGGAAGCTCAGTGCACTTTTAAAGGGGTAACTTTACCTTTAATCATTTACAAGTTAAAAGTAGCATCTCAAAAAGAATCCTTCGGCCTGTTTACTGAATCATTTCAAAGTATCCACAGAGTGGGGTCCCAGTTCTCTGACTCACAATTGGTCCTCACATGGTTTACTAAATGTAGCAATCATACTGCACCTGTTTTCCCTGGGGCACGACAAGGGGCAAGACCATTTGTTTCTAGAGATTAAGGAGGAATAATTGCAGTTGCAGTGAGACCTCCATAGGAACATTGGATCGGAGTACAGTTAATGTTCTGCTGGAGCCCGACAGACCTGTCCACCCCTGTGGTTTAGTTACAAGCATTGCAATGGAAGATGCTATTTATAGAAAATATGCATATTAAACTGTTTTGCTATTGCTTTTATTCTCTGATAATATCTGATAAGTAACTGTTATGTTGTCGAAACAATGTCTTATTACAAATAATTTTTATATTAAAAAAATTAAGAATTCTGTGCTAAAGCTGATCTCTTATGATGTCTTAAACAACAGAACTTCCTACAAAATTATCTAAGAGGCTATATTAGGCTCGTTAGTGTGGCAGGTTGAAAAATATGAAGCTTAATATAGAAAATTCAATGAGCAATCACCAAAGCAGGACCTGAACACATCATGGCATAGCTAGCCCGGTATACTTCTGAACAGGTGGAATAAATACCATGAAACCACTCCTACTTGCAATTGATGATAACAAAATAAGGGTTTTCAAGGTCAAACCTTAATTCTTGCAATTCATCTGGGAAAAAAACTGAATTCTCTGACCAGTTTGTCCCGCTCCTTCTTTATTACATCACCGAACGTTTTTTCTCTCCCCAAAATACAAGAGAAAACTTTTTTAAACTTGTCAGTAATGGTGATCACAGATCATTCTTTTTTTTATCGACAATATAAACATGTACACTACAACGTGTGCAGTCTAAACAAATATTGATTATAATTGAAATAATTAATACAGGCCAAATACGCATTTTGGCTCCTATGTCACTAGTTGATTATTCTGGCTGAAGCTTGTCTACATAATAATAGTCAATAATCAATGATGATGGCGTAATTGACTCTGTTGGGCAGTCAGAGATGGGAGTAATAGATGAGGGCGTCAGTAACACACTCCCAGGAGGCCTCTGTAATGTGTGTAAGGATGATAGTGTGTGTTTACTGAGTGGCAGCCAACAGACGGCACAAAGCTGCTCTCCACGCGGCTGAGCCTGTGGTGGGAGAGGCAGAGGAGGAGGGAGAGGCAGAGAAGGAGGACGAAGAAGAACAAGAAGATGTCTGTGGCAATAAAGAAAGGATTAAGTGCTAAGGCCGAGAGCAGAAAATGCGCGGCTCGGTTCTGGAAGATGTTCCCTCACCTCCTGCTGTGCCTGTCTCTGGTGGCCTACGCTGCTCTGGGGGCGCTCCTGTTCGAGCACATCGAAGGAGGGAACCTGGACCATCCCAACCAGGAGTACCAGCAGTTTCTGCAGCAGATCGTCACCACTGTCCAGAACCTCAGTAGTAAGTTTCTGTTCTGTGAGCATCCAATTTCACTGTTCACAATAAAAATATTTAGTTGAATCTACTAACCTTGAATCGTTTAAACTTGATATTGTAGTGTGACATTTGTTGACATAATACATTTAGTTGAATTCAACATTTCAGTTTTTTCAGTGCAACCAAACTTTTCAATTGTATATATAGTTAAAAAAGTGTATGAATTGGGACCTAGTCATGCGTATCTTTATTAAACAGCATTTAACTACTAACTTTATTTAATGAATGATTTGTTCTACACCAAATATCTACATATTTTCTCTACAGATTCAGATAACGTCTCTTTAGTGCTGGAGGAACAGATGGGTGGGTTGAAGGCCACATGGCTCCAGTCTCCAAAAAAATGGGATTTTTATGGCTCCTTGTTCTTCTGCTGCACTGTATTCACTACAGTTGGTAAGTCAACACGATTACATCAGTCACAGTCTCTGCAAGTTGATGGCTCATATATGTAAATATATATTGGTGCATGCCCCATACAAATATTCTTAAGACTTCTTTCAATATTCTCAATACTTTAATACTCTGATGGTGCATTCACATCAGACGCGAGGCGAAGATTCCTCTTGCATTTCCCACGCAAGTTTAACCGCTGCATTGCTTGTGTTTAGCCCTCTATGGTTTAGCCGCGTCACTAAAACAAGAAGCTTCGGAGGGGCTTATCTCCATTTAGAAACCTATTGACAAAAAAGAAATTGCCAGTTTTATTCCCAAAAATAGCCAACAGCTGGGGCTCGCCACTATGGCTTCATCGTTATCAGGAAAATGATCGTAAAGGACGTACACACGGAGTCGCTTGGCCCCCCAGAGCGTTCCGTCCGCAGATCTACCCACCTTGGGACCCGTTATCGTTTGAGGGGTCCTTTTCTGCGGTTCCGTTACGGTATCGTGTGAACGAACGGGCTATACGAAAGAGAAAAGTAGCAGATATAACCCGAACCGTATCCATGTAAACGGGGCATCAAAGCGTTCTGCTACAATTATGGAAACCAAATAAAGGTATTTTGTACTTATTGAAATCATTATTATAGTAGCTACCTGATGCAAAATCACCCTCCTTCTCTCTTTGTGGAGAGGTTTTTCTGTCGTTCACGACGTCAAAGCTTTCTCTTGCTGAGCTGTCGTTACCACATTCCACGCTGTTTTCACATTGGCCTTGATAGTTGTTGATTTGGAACACCCAATTTTAATGAAAATAATGCTTTCAGCTTCACTGTTTTGGTCCACCTTGTTTCCAGTAGATCCTGTTTTTAGGGGGATAGCTCTGATAAAACCTGGCACGAATTGGCAAAAATACATAGTTATTAATAGTTGAGCTGGGAATTCGTATCCTTAGAGGTCACTGCCCCCCACCCTCCCCTGGAACATTTTATAAAGTTGTTTATTATTCAGAGGAGCTGTTAATTTAACGACATTCTCTGTTTTATTTTATTTTTTAAATATAGTATTAATTTATTCATTAATGTGATGTGACAGTGGTCCATTGATGTCATTATATTTGAATTTAAATGACACATTTCTAGTTATGTATTATTATTTATTCAGGCAGAGATTGTGTTTTGGGATTTTAACAAGATATCAGTTGACATTCCAAACAATAATCCATGCCAAAAATCCTGCTGTATTACTCACAATAACGGTGTGGGTTCTCTAAACAGGGAGTGTTTAGTGTGGCAGTGGGGGGATATAAATCTATGTCAGCCATTGTCCTCATAATCCGGGCAAGATGAAACAGACTACATTATATGTAATCTGATATTTGAATAAGGCTTAAATAATTGTATGGCATCACTACTGCAAGTGATGAAAAATATAAATATGTATTGATTTAAAATGCTTCCTTTAGATATATATTTGTTTATGCTTGTGTCATGTGCCATAATGATGTCATGTTTTTCCCCCTAGGCAGTGGCGGCGCCAGAGTATTTTTGTTGGGTAATCTATGGTAGGGCTAACCCATACAGTGGTGGGGCTCAAATCAGTATTTGTAATGTAATTCTGGAAGATGTTCTACTAGCTATACAAACTGTAGTGCTACTAGCTATACAAACTGTAGTGCTAGTAGCTATACAAACTGTAGTCAATGTAAATGCTACTAGCTATACAAACTGTAGTCAATGTAAATATGCCATATGATGTCCTCTTTGTTTTTCTGTCATGTTAGTATTCATGTTGGAACCTACTTGCAGCAGGTCACCATTGAAAAAGAGGTCAATGATCTCAATGGTTTTCACCTGAATAAATAAAGGTTTTGAGTATTACATACACGCTATATCGCACCCCTTGACAGTGAAACGCCACGCGTGAGGCTTATTAGTCTCCTTTTATCAGCTAAATTACATCGAGAACAACAGGTATGAGTTAAACAATACAATAGCCTATTCTGCTAATTCCACGTTGTTACAACATGCTACGCAGCGGCAGAAACAAGAAAAGTTGGCATATAGAATTGACACGGAGAGGGAGAGTGAGGGAGAGAGACAGAGAGAGAGAGACACAGACACAGGTAAACAGAGAGAGACAGACACAGCACACAACAGGTGGTCTGTGTCTCTATTGTCATACAAAACACTTTTTCAAATGACCCATTATTACAAAATATATTCAAAACTCACTATTCACTCTTCAGGTGGGTCGTGTGACTCCTCGTGTGATACCTGTTCGACTTGTACCTCAATGCGAGGGCGTTTAAGAACAAATCTATCCATCCGAAATATACAATTAATCCTAGAAGTTCTGCTGTCTGTCTGCAATTTACTCGGCGCGTGTTTGGGGACTTTTCACTAGGGGTGGGCGGATCGATCCCAAAATATCGATACTTCCGATATTACGTTACGTTTCAAAATATCGATACTAGAGCCAATAGGATTGATACTTTTATACTTTTTTTCCCGTCTCCTCTACTCGTCAATTTCTTCAAAAAACTATGTGCAGACGAACACAAGTATATGCTCTTTTCTTCTCTCTCCACTGCTGTCCTCCTCTCCTCGAGGCTCGCGCTGCACGCGCTCCCTGCCTGAACGCAGATTATCAAGCTGACTGACAGCAGCCGGCAGGGCAGGACAGCAGCAGCCAGCGACTCAACACACAACACGCGCATGATGGCTGAGAGAAAGAGCAGCGTTGTGTGGAACAATTTCACAACTGGCAATTAAAATTTAGCGAACTGTGATATGTGCAAGAAGACAGTTCGCTACTCTGGCCACTTTGTATTGTTATTTTTCATGTTTGCACTTTAAATTTGCAAAAGTAAAACGTTTATTTGTCCATAAAAACTGTCCTGTCTTTATTCACGAACATGAATTCAGATTTAGTCTATGATGCTTTCAGCTCAAAAATCATGTCATGCAGCGCTATATGAAAGTACATAAGATGCTTTTCATTTAAAAAAGTATCGGTATCGGTATCGGTATCGGCGATACTGGCCCTGAAATACTTGGTATCGGATCGAATCCAGATTTTGTGGTATCGCCCACCCCTACTTTTCACTGTGAGCGTGACGTATCAGTGATGCATGACGCAGCAGACCCAACGTTTCATTGCTCTGATTGGCTGTAGGTCTATTCAAATTGCATTCGGAGGCATTTTGATCTGGCCGCGCTGATATTGTAATGCGAGAGAATTTCCACATCTTTAGTGTATAAAACTCCCCCACTACTTAGACTATTCCTTACACCCCTCTAGCATAAGCCCGAATGGTCTCAACCATATTGCGTCAGTAACGTGGTCGGGCTAAGGCTAAGCCATTTCTTGGTACTGTATGGCTGTAGCCTACCCCAGCCATACCCTGGCGCCGCCACTGCCCCTAGGATTCCATAAAAATGTATACATTAGTTCGTACTGTATGTGGCAGGAGACCCTCATTCACACACCGACCAACAGTTTTCCAATGCAAGCTATTGGCCCTTAACTGTTATTATGCTAACTACCACATGCATTTATTGAGGGAGCATTAAAGAGCAACTTGCAGGTTTTTTTTTTACTACATTTATGCTTAACATTGCCTGAAAATGACAATTAAAAAAGTTAATGTCACGATCTGTCTGTGTTGTCTTTTGTTTTGTCTAGATCTGTCTTTGGTTTTCTGTCTGCGTTGTGTCTTGTCTAGATCTTTCTTTGGTTTTCTGTCTGCGTTGTGTTTTGTCTTGTTTTGATCCGTCTGTGGTTCCCTGTCGTTAGTTTCCCTGGTGTGTCTAATTTACCCGATTGTGTTCACCTGGTGTCCCTGTGTTTTCTCCTCCCTCCTCAGCTGTGTCTTGTTTGTATGATTAGTCTTGTGTGTATTTAAGTTCTGGTTTTTCTGTCTGTCTTGGTCGGTTCGTCTTGTGATATGGCTTGTTCCTCGGTGAGTGTTCTGTTCAGTCTTTGTTTAGAGTTTAGCCTTGAAATAAAGGAGTTATTTTGTCACTTTAATCTGCATTTGGGTCCTGCTTCCTACACACAACGTAACATTACGAACCGACCAAGACATGGACCCAGCAGATGATCCATGGGAGATAGAATTACAGCATTTTACCTTCTATCTGGCTTGCTGCTTCGATTGGTGGAAGGGAGCGTCCAGTGTTCGGCAGAGGGCCGCTCTGGTAGAGGCGCACCGGTTGGCAGCAGAGAAACCATGTTTTGTTGAGTTCTTACCTGACTGGATTTTGGACTTCCTTTCAACATTTGATTCCCGGCCTGCTAGCCCCAGGCATGCTAGCTCCCTGTCTCCCAATTCCCAACCTGGCACCATACGCCTCGGTGGGTTCCGTCTGAAGTCAACCCGTGCTTCTGCCCCAGTTCCTGCTCCTGTCCAGGAGTCGTATTCCGGAACTCGTCTGGCTTATGGAGCTCCGTCCACAGAGTCGCAAGGCCAGGCTAGCAGCCCGAGCCCCAGCAGCCATGGTTCCGGCTACAGAACCGGCCCACACAGCCATGGTTCCGGCCCCAGTTCTGCCATGGTTCCAGCCTCAGTCCTGCCCCAGGCAGCCATTGTTTCGACCTCCAAGCCCCTCGTCTGCCGGCCGACCGCCAGCTCCCCGTGTCCTGTCGACGTACGCCGTCCGACTCCAGCACCTCGTCTCCTGTTGGCTGTCCGTCCGACGCCAGCTTTCCCCTCTCAATGTCCTCTCAAGTTCCTTCTCAATTCTCCTCTCCTTGTGCCTTCTCAAGTCTCCTTCTCGAGGCTACCTCTTGAGTTCCCTCTCGAGTCCCCTCGTCAAGTCACCCCTCCAGGTTCCCTCCGGAGCCCCTCTCTTAGTCTCCTCTCCAGTTCCCTCTCGAGTCCCCTCTCGAGTCTCCTCTCCAGTTACCTCTCGAGTCCCTCTCGGAGTCCCCTTTCAAGACCGTCTCAGAGTCCCCTCTCGAGTCCCCTTATCGAGTCCCCTCTCGAGTCCCCTCGAGCTCCCCTTTCGAGTCCCCTTTCGAGTCCCTTTCGAGACACGTCTCGAAGTCCCCTCTCGAGTTCCCTCTCGAGTCCCCTCTCGAGGTCTCCTCTCCAGGGTTACCTCTCGAGTCCCCTCTCGAGTCCCTTTCCAAAGACACGTCTCAAGAGTCCCCTCTCGAGTCTCCTCTCGAGTCTCTCTTGAGTCTCCGTCTCGAGTCACCTCTCGATCCTCCTCAAGTCACTTGGAGTCCCCTCTCAAGTCTCTTCTCCAGTCTCCTCTCAAGTCTCCTCTTCGAGTTCCCTCTCAAGCCCCCCTCTCGAGTCCCCTCTCGGAGTCTCCTCTCCAGTTACCTCTCGAGGTCCCCTCTCGAGTCCCCTTCAAGCACACGTCTTCAAAGCCCCTCTCGAGTCTCCTCTCCGAGTCCCCTCTCGAGCTCTCCTTCGAGTTCCCTCTCAATCACCTCTGGAGTCCCCTCTCAAGTCTCTCTTCTCCATCTCCTCTCAAGTCTCCTCTCGAGTTCCCTCTCAACCCATCTCTCGAGTCTGTCCTCTCGAGTTCCCTCCAAATTCTCCTCTCGATCCCCTCTCAAGTCTCTTCGTCCAGTCTCCTTCTCAAGTCCTCTCGAGTTCCCTCCTCAAGCCCTCTCCTCGAGTTCCCTCTCTCGAGTGTCCCTCTCAAGCCCTCTCTCGAGATTTCCTCTCGAGTCTCCCTCTCAATGTCTCCTCTCGGAGTCTCCGTTGCAAGTTCCCTCCCGAGTTCCCTTCAAATCCTACCGCAATGTCCTGGTCCGTTGGAGGTTCCGCTGGGGTCATGCCAATCCCCTTGTCCTGTTCCTGTTGGAGGTCCCGCCGGACTACTCTTCTACCGGGGGGTCCTGCCAACTCTATTGTCCCGTGCCATTGGATGGCCCCGCCATCACCTGTCCCTGCGGGGGTCCTACCAACACCTGGTCCTCTTCCGTGGGTATCCTGCCGAGGCCTGATCCCACCCGTCTCCGGTTCCTGTTCGGCCGACACGGGCTCTGCTCGGCCTCTGAGCTTGCTGGGTCTTTCACCTCGAGCCGGCCCCCCTGAGAGCCCACAGTCTTGCGCCGCTTTCCAATCCCGGGCCTCTGTGAGCCGCTGGTCTTCGCCCTTGACCCGGCCCCTGACTCTTCCTGCCACTTGCCCTCGTCTCGGGCCAGGGCCCCCTGACTCTTCCAGCCGCGCTGTCTTTGCCCTCAAGCTGGAATCCCCCTTCTTGACTCTGCTTTGCCCTGCCCGGCTGTCCGCCCTGAGATCCCTTCCTGGTGCTCTGCTTCCCTGGCGGTCAGCTCAGTCCCGTCTCCTGACCCCCTCCAAACCACCCCTTGGTGGCCTAGTGGATACGATCATTATTACCATTAATCATTGACACCTATGCTGTTCCACTCAGAAAGGCCTTCGATGCAAAAAGGAATATAGACGTAAATGGTCACTATCTGTCTTTTATGTTTTGTTTTGTCTAGATCTGTCTTGGTTTTATGTCTGCGTTGTGTTTTTCTTGTTTTGATCTGTCTGTGTTCCCTGTCGTTAGTTTCCCTGGTGGTCTAATTTACCCGATTGTGTTCACCTGGTGATCCTGTGTTTTCTCCTACCTGCTCAGCTGTGCTTGTTTGTATATTATTCTTGTGTGTATTTAAGTTCTGGTTTTCTGTCTTTGTCAGGTTCGTCTTGGCTGGTGGATATGGCTTGTTCCTCGGTGATGTTCTGTTCAGTCTGGATTAGCCTGAAATAAAGGAGTTATTTTGTCACTTTAATCTGCATTTGGGGTCCTGCTTCCTACCACGACGACCGTAACCAAAGTTACAATCCCCCCTGAAACTTCGGCTGGAGAAGGAAGAAAGACAAAGAATACACTGGAAATATGGTCAAGTACGGCTACAAGCTCTAGGTTCAGTAGCGTGGGGACAATCATACTTAGGTGTATTTTCCACCACTTGCCTGGTAGTTTTGTGGTTCATGATAACGTAAGCAGGGCTGGTAATGTCAACAACCATGAACACATAGTGGTGTATCTCCATACAGGCAGATGTTGTTGCATCTGCTCACCTTGTGTTTAACCTCAACAACAAACAAAACGCTTATTGTCTGTTGTGCAAAAAAGATTTGTGTAATGTCAAATGTTATTGTTACAAGCTTGTTACGCACTGCCCCCCAAGTGGCCAACACAAATGCACAGTCAGATTAAAAAAATTTACCGGTATATATAGTTTCTTCGATTTCCTATATGTATTTGATGACACTCCAAAACTATTCACCTTTATAGTACCATTGGTTCAGTTAGAGTAAGCAGGGTTGGAATTAGCAATGAAGCAATGACAGTCACACTAGTGAGGTGGTGTCCATGCTGCGTGTTTCACGATGTGTTGTGATGTCTTAAACAAACAACTCTGCTTTTTAATTCAACATTTTCCTTTTATTTTTCTGTAGGCTCCGGACACCTTCGTTGTGTCGCTACATCAGTCCAGTATCTACTAATACTATCTACTAACTTGGTTACCAGCATTAGTTTTCATATTATCCGGTGTTGAAGTATAGATGTCTTTTAAAAAAGTAATGTAGTGTTGTGTAAAACAAAGACTGAAATCGCCGCTCAATCCCCTGTCTTTAAATGATTGACTCCCACCAATGCTCAACATCGCTTCCAGTTAGCAGTCCAAGTGGCATGTAACCCCTTTGTTTCATAACAGGTTACTGGATCTGGTACACGAGCGCTGCTGTCTTTTGGGATGTTTCAGATCATGATCAGCGATTTACATTTTGAATTGTGAGGTAGTTTAACAGCTGCTGGATTTAAAAGGTTAGATGGCAACATCATTTTAATTTGAACGATTTTGGTTTAAAAAAACAAGAACTGGATTCGCTTCCAAAAATCCAACTTTCTTGTTGCTACTGAAGACTGATAATGACAGTAAAGTACCTTTTTAACAATAACCCAGTTTTGACTGTACTTTTCTGGCACTGCGGTTTTCGATCGACCTTTGAAGACACAATGATCTTCCATTTTCAGCTGAAAAACGACATTTAGCTTTTTACTTGGTCAAATTGGTTAAGTTTTAAATTTGTCCGATTCTTTTCTTGAGCTTCTTAATCATGTGATAGTCAAAAACTCAGACTATGGTTCCTCATGCTCTCCAGTCCCAAGCCTGATTACAAACCCCAAGACCCCCCACAGCGGGTCCTTTTTTCTTCTTCTTCTTCACGACACTGTGTCTCAGGGGATCCTGTAATATTTAAGAAACCGTATTAATGTGTTATACCAGATTAACCGGGGAATAACTCACAGCTAACTGACCGATACAAACCATTTTAGCAAAAAAAAACACAAGTCTCCATACAGAAGCATCTAAATGACCACTGAGCGAAACAATGCTAACGGCACTTTGGAAAAGCAACTCAAGATAAAAGGATACCCCTTGATACTCTATCGTAGCATGCACATAAAAATAATATTCCGATTAAAGCTGAGGTTCCACGCAGATTATTGTATATATACTAGTCATCACTAAGTGAATCCGAGACTCGGCGACAGGGAAGCAAACTAAGACGGATCACAACACGTACCTGTTCACGTAGCTTTTACGGGAAGATTCCTCCTCCACCGTATCTGATCAAAAGGGAACTTGTTCAATGGCATTAAAACACGAGAAAAAAATTTACTTTTTAAATATATAAATCCATAATTCAATTTTATGTAAAAATTGGAGGGTTCAAAAGTTAGCTTGCTAATAGCCACCAGAGTTATCGCAGCTTCGCTGGTTATGTGCAGCAGTCTCACACATGACCAAATAAGGAGTATTGGGAGTTCCCCCGGTCGATTCCATTGGCTCGACGGTTAGAAAAAGAGATGTCACATGTTACATTTTTTTTACTGGTGATCAATCTGAATCCATTGGTAAAATAAAAATTTTCCAAATACTCTATATGATTCTGACAC
>NW_011360356.1:171332-179916 GCF_000735185.1 Notothenia coriiceps | reverse complement strand
GATGACCTAAAGTGATGTAACTGTGTGTGTGTGTGTGTGTGTGTGTGTGTGTGTGTGTGTGTTTGCCTCTCAGTAATATGATGCAATGTGTTCAGATCACAGCAGTGTCCACAGAATCTCCGGACTACAGCCAGTGTATAGAGCTAATTATGACCCAGTGGTCACAGTAGGTCTCGGGGGGGGGCGCTCTGTTGTCACAAACACAACACACACTCACCTGAGCTGCTGAGTAGCTGAGGTGATTATCTCAGTAATTGGTCCAAGGTTGTAAACAGCTCGGTTTCTCCTTAGTCCTCTGAGGAGTGAAACTTTGGCCTGTTAGCAAACACATTAACAACAACTTTATAAGATCAGGGGTCCCGCCGACTGCTCTCCTGCCGAGGGTCCTGCCAACCCTATGTCCTGTCCCGTTGGGGGTCCCGCCGACTACTCTTCTGCCCGGGGTCCCTGCCAACCCTATGTCCTGTGCCGATGGAGGTTCCGCTGGGGGTCCTGCCGTCTCCGTGTCCTGTCCCGCTGGAGGTCCCGCCGACTACTCTCCTGCCGGGGGTCCTGCCAATCCCGTGTCCTTTCCCGTTGGGGGTCCCGCCGACTGCTCTCCGGCCGGGGGTCCTGCCAACCCTATGTCCTGTCCCGTTGGTGGTCCCGCCGACTGCTCTCCTGCCGGGGGTCCTGCCAGCCCTGTGTCCTGTCCCGTTGGGGGTCCCGCCGACTGCTCTTCTGCCGGGGGTCCTGCCAACTCTATGTCCCGTGCCATTGGAGGTTCCGTTGGGGGTCCCGCCGTCTGCTCTTCTGCCGGGGGTCCTGCCAACGCTATGTCCTGTTCCGTTGGGGGTCCCGCGGACTACTCTTCTGCCGGGGGTCCTGCCAACCCTATGTCCTGTGCCGATGGAGGTTCCGCTGGGGGTCCTGCCGNATGGAACGGACCATCGTAAGGGGGCCGCAGGAGAGGGCAAGGGCATCCCCGGGAAAGTTAGGAGGCCGAGCATGAAGGCGATGACCGCGGCCGGGAAAGTCACAGGGCCGAGCATGAGGGCGAGGACCGCGGCCGGGAAAGTCACGGGGCCGAGCATGAGGGCGAGGACCGCGGCCGGGAAAGTCAGGAGGCCGGGCTCAAGGGCGAAGACCGCGACTCTCAGGGGGCCGGGCTCGAGGGCGAAGACCAGACAGCTCCAGAAGCCGAGCAGAGCCCGGTGTCGGCCGAACAGGAATCCGGTGGGATAGGCCTCGGCAGGATCCCCAACGGAAGAGGACCAGGTGTTGGTAGGACCCACGGCAGGACAGGTGATGGCGGGGCCTCCAATGGCACGGGACATAGAGTTGGCAGGACCCCCGGCAGAAGAGCAGTCGGCGGGACCCCCAACGGGACAGGACACGGAGCCGGCAGGACCCCCAGCGGAACCNACTGTGGCTCTCAGGGGGCCGGGCTCAAGGGCGAAGACCGCGACTCTCAGGGGGCCGGGCTCGAGGGCGAAGACCAGACAGCTCCAGAGGCCGAGCAGACTCTGCTCGGCCTCTGGAGCTGTCTGGTCTTCGCCCTCGAGCCCGGCCCCCTGAGAGTCGCGGTCTTCGCCCTTGAGCCCGGCCCCCTGAGAGCCACAGTCTTCGCCCTCAATCCCGGCCCCCTGAGAGCCACAGTCTTCGCCCTCGATCGCGGCCCTCTGTGAGCCGTAGTCTTCGCCATCGAGCACGGCCTCCTGAGAGTCGCAGTCTTCGCCCTCAATCCCGGCCCTCTGTGAGCCGCGGCCGTCCGCCCGAGTCCCCCTTTTTGAACCCTGCCTTGCCCCCGGGCCGTCCGCCTGAATCCCCCTTTTTGAACTCTGCCTTGCCCCCGGGCCGGCCGCCCGAGATCCCTTCCTGGTCCTCTGCTGTGCCCCTGGGCGGTCAGCTCAGTTCCGTCCTCCTGACCCCCTCCACCCACCCTGGTGGCCTAGTGATGGCCCTTTTTAATCTTCCAACATTTACAGACAGACTGAGGTACTGGTACATTCAAGCTCTCTCCTCTAGTTTCATTGATATCACTCCTTTGCCATGCAGTATACATACATAGCCATATGTGTTTCCTGTGATATTACAGTCTGTGGGCATGCTTGGGTCCATGGCAGAGATAAGTGAACGATTCTGGTGGTCATAAAGCGAATGGTCCAACCTGTGTAACGTCAGCAACAGAAAGTCTCCCAGGACCAAAGCCACACAGCTGGGGTTGCACTGGTAAAATGTTAGCTAAATGATAGCTGAAGCATAGTCCATCTTCCAGCCTCCTGCAGTTGTTTTCTACATTGGATTGAATCCAAACACTTTTTTTTTTTCAATTAGTGAACCAATTTCTTATCAAACAGTAATTTTGTCACTTTAACATTTGCATATTCATTTGTATTAAAAGATATTCAGATAGTCAGGCTAGCAGCGCGGCTCTTGGGATTGCAGGTTGTTTGGCCAGTTGGTCAACCCCTTTATTTAAGACTGAAATAAGGTATTGTTATCAATTGGATTCATTGTGATTATGTAGATAAATGTATGTTCCCCAAAACCTCAAACCAACTAGCTGAAGATATCTAGACGAAGAAGTCAGTTATTTCAGAACATTTTATTTGTTAATGTTTCACTTTTCATACTATTTTTATGTCTTTTAATATTATTCCTTATTCCATCTTGTATTTATCTCGAGCTTGCTCTTTTTCTTGACTTTATTTGATGTGTAAGGACTATGTGAAGATACATAAGTAGCCTATGTCTGTTACTTTCAGATACATTATAAGTGGTTAAGGAGCACCAGCTAATGGCTAATGGCTTCGCAGCAACAGGAAGCCCACAACTCACTGAAGAGAGGGCACTCTCAGAAGAGAATGCTTTTTACAACACCACAAAAAGCTTATTAAAGGATTTTAGATGTTAGAGGCACATTGTCTTCTGTTTTGCCCTTTTAGTTGGGAACTTCCTTCATCTTTTCACCACGAGTATGAGGGTTCAAGGCAATGCTTCCAGGCATATAGATCAATTTTTGTCTGCCATTGTATTATTGCATGAATGTCCATTGTTTGAAAAAGTAGCATTTGTTGATTGATTGGAAGGCATGTATTTTATGACACACATTCCATTTGCTTGTTTGTATAAAGGATAATACAGTTACTCACTGTCGAAAAGTAACTAAGTACACTTACTCAAGTATTGTACCTAAGTACAGTTTTGAGGTACTTGTACTTTACTTGAGTATTTCCACTTTTACTCAAAACATTTTGAATGCCAGGCTTTTACTTGACACAGAGTCAACACTGTGGTATTATTATTTTTCACTTAAATAAATATCTGAGTACTTCTTTCCCCACTGCATTTACTGTATCGTTAAAGGTTTTATTTTTAGTATTATTATTTATTCATGTTTTTTTCAGTTTGAGCACAGGAAACGAATATGCAACAGTAATCTGAGATAGCAAAATGACACAGGGTGCAGTAACATTATGTCCTTTTGATATTTTAAATTCCAAAGTCTGCCCCTTATAGTGGTTGTGTCCAGAAACATGCTGATTTATATATTATATATATATATTTAATCCTCTGGAGCAGAGAGAGAAGCTGATGATTATTGTTACTTGTCGAATGCACTTGTAAGTCGCTTTGGATAAAAGCGTCAGCTAAATGCAATGTAATGTTATTGATTAATGCATCAGTGTTTCTTAGGGTCAAACACACTAAACTCACAACTTAAAATGAAAGTGTTTAGTTTATTTAATAAAAGAGCACATGTTCAATGTGAAAAGTGACCGTAGATAGATTACTTCAGTTGCAATTTGGTGATATATATATAAAAGAAAATTAAAAAGACACCTTGAATATCAGGTGGGGCGTGGGGCTCCGTTGGCAGTGTAGGGGAAACACTGAAGGTGATAAGATGGGGGGGTACCTTGGTTGGTTATTGGCTAATGGATACACAAGCCAAAAAAATCGTTATGACATCATAAAGTGGCCAAAATCTGATCAGCTCATTTTCAGACAGGTTTTTATATAAATGAATCAGGACAAAAAGTGAGCAAATAAAAAAAAAATTAACTTTCAGAATCTCTTTACACAGAGGGGACACATGTTTATGTATAAAATACATGAAAAAGTGGATTTTTCATAATATTTGACCTTTAAAGACGTTTTTTTTGTATTGCTAGGTCCATTAATCTGAATCCATAATGTTATAGCTGTGGTAAGAAGTAATGTTTCCCTGTTTCACAACTCCTAACTGTCCATGTGTCCATTCTTGTTGCAGGGTATGGGGAGATCTATCCAGTCACCTTGAAAGGTAAAGTTGTGTGTGTGCTGTATGCCATGGTGGGCGTTCCCCTCATGCTTCTGGTCACCCTTGATGTGGGCGACTTCCTCGCCATTCTGATGTCCAGAGCTTATGTGCGCATTCACGCCCTCTTCAAAATCCTCCGCTCCCACTCATGGTCACCTTGGAAGGCTCGGAAAAAGAGGGAAGAGGTCTCAAGCAACCTGGCCCTGGAGGAAGGTACTTTTTTTTTTAGCCAGGACATTGTTGTCCGTGAACCCCTTGACATTCGCCAGGTGCTGCACAGCCAGGCGGACGTACGGCACAAGTCCATACACCTAGAAAACAACAAAGAGATCTTTGAGAAAATTCTCGCTAGGGAGAAATTACTGAGAAAGGGCCCACTGCTCCGAACCCTCTCCTGCCCAGAGCTAGACCGGCTGCCCCCCCCACCCAGAGGATATGCCATATGGGACTTTACAGGGTTGGGGAATGGAATGGAAAAGCTGGATGTACCCTTTGTCCTGATTCTTTTCATTGTATTTGCCTACATTTGCTTAGGTGGTTTGATTCTGCCCTTGTGGGAAGCAGAGATGAAGGGCTTTGATCCCTACTACTTCTGCTTCATCACACTCACTACTATTGGTTTTGGCGATATTATGCCTAAGCACCCTAAATACTTCATGCTTACCTCACTCTTCCTCATTGGCGGCATGGCCATCATGTCCATGGCTTTCAAGCTAGGCCAAACACGAATTGTAAGCTGCTACCGCCAATGCATCAAGTTCATCAGCAGGGGAAATGTAGAGTTATTCAAAAATGAACAGGGTCACTAAGTAAGCAAGTGAATCTCAGCCTCATCCAAGAACTGTACAACCTCAAAGGCCTGGTTTTGACACAGGTCCAGACAGGAGACTGTGGGAACTTGTTCAGAGCATTCTTTGTGCTAGCTGTTTGGTTATAAGCATGAGCAAAATAATAAAAGTGAGCATGTGCCAAATGCTTTTGCCTATTGAAGAAGGGTGATATTTAAAAATGATTCATATGAAGAATCTATAGAGCTATACTGTTGATCAGAGGCGTGGACTAGAGTCACATGACTTGACAGTAGGTCAAGTATACTATTAACAGTTTTTTCAGCAAATGCAAACGTTATCTTAAAAGCTCCGCTCCGGCTTTTAACGAGGAGCCACCCAAAATGAAAGAAACCAGGAAATACCCATACCAAAATACAGAGTCTTTAACAGAAAAGGCAAATTGCGACATTTGAATGGCCCCTAATTGTGCGTTCACATTTTCGCATTGCTCTAATCACTCTAATTGCATTGCTCTAATCGCATTGCTCTAATCGCTCTAATTGCTCCAGTTTCACCGTGGCTGTCAGCTGTGTTTACTGCGTTTTTCAAACAAGACGCGCTGGCGAGGGGACGTGGCTTATCTCAATGTAGATACTATGTAGATACCAACTACAACAAAATGAACATATTTTACAGTGATTTAATTGTAATACACGTTTCCATATCATGCCGAACTAACAACATACTGATACCGGTTTGTAAGAACCATGAATTAGTGCAGACAAGACTTTTAAAATGCGTGCTTTCTGAATGCTGAACGGATCGATCAGGCTAAGCTAACGTTGTAGCTGCTCCGTCCACACCCACAACAACGTCATACAGACAGAAATAACTCAAGGCTCATTGGCGTACACGATTAGCGTGGCCCCCGTCAATCGCGTCATTCATGTCATTTGCGCCGCCTGACCGAATTGCGTATATCCGCATTTACATTGACATAACATGTAATCCTACGAATTCCGTATCAGTCCGTGACGTCACAAGGCCCAGAAATACTTTTTCCCATTGACTAACATGGGGAAAGAGACGCCTGTAAATCAGTGGATGATTACTAAATAAACTACCCAGTATTAACTATGTCATAGCCCTTATTAGAATCATCCCTTAAAGTTGTAAAATGCACTAAAAGCCGAATCTAGATTGATTTTCTCTCTCCATTCATTCTAGTGAGCCGAGAGCGGGAGCCCGAGGGGCGGGGCTTCAACTGCGCATGCTCTACGAGCGTACATACGGGTACTTCTGCTCTGACAGCCAGGCATGACGGGGACATCTGTGACGTATTGCTCTAGAAAATCTCAGGCCATTTTGTCCTCATGCGCCAATGAGCAGCTCTCATAGGAAAGAACGAGACCCCGCCTCCGACGTAAAAACGTTTCTCGTTCTTAATATAGACTATATTTAGGGTCGATATGGTATTGACTTTATTTTAAAATAGCAGATCTCTTTGACCGGCTATAGTTTTTCGTCCTTGGTGAGCGCGTGTCTCTGCCTTGGAGCTGCAGAACCCCTGACCCGTCCTGTAACACGGAGCCCGTTTCTTAAACCATGCTAAATGTATGTGTGCATAAAGCTGAGTTATGATCAGTCATAATAACACCGAATGTGGTTATGATCCAATTGTTTACCGTGAGATTTACAGCATACTTTTGGCCATAATCGCGCAGCCCTAAAAATGAACTGAGATTTCCACACATTTTACTCTATTCTAGTATGCAGACCAATACAAAGCATGTACACATTTTTCACGTATTAACAAATGAATATGTAAAGTAATTCAAGTTTAATGTTACTTTTAGAACCATTATTTGTTTACTACTTTTATTTGTATTGTCTCATTTGGTAGCATCAATGAATGCATTTGATACAGATACAGGAGCAGATTATGTGATGTGCCACCACTTCTTCTACTTCTTCTTCTCTTTTCTACTCATAGGCGCAACCTTGTGGCAAAAACTTGCAACAACATTAATACTGCTTCGAGCACAGTGTGAATGTATATGTGAATGACATTAGAAATGATTAGGAACAACACTAAATACAAATTATTGATTATTGAAATTGATTGTGGGGTCCCTTATAACGTGTTGTTCAGAGTGGAAATAAATATTCTGTTCAAATTAATCAGGGATCTTATTAATTAAACTCCTTCTGAATTAAACCGTCACAGTAGCCTAACTTTACTGTTCCCTAAAAAAACATGTTACTTTATCAGATGAGAGAAAATGTATTAAATTATTAATATGACTAATAAAAAGCAGTTTGATGTGAAGTTCAAGAAGGAACAACTATGCATTTACTGATTTTGTATTTAATTTTTGTATTATTATTTAGCTATGTTACTCTTTAGTAAGGAGCAACTTGTTAAACAAATAAATACAATTTATCAAAGCATTCATGATTTTCTGTTAATTGAATATAGTATTATTCTGTTGTTGCATGTCATTACATTTGGTGAACAGCACATAATTACTTGTTAAAGACTCGGTTTTCAAAGTTTACACTTGGGCTTGCCCATCCTGACTTGGGACTTGACTCGGGACTTGAGCGCAAAGACTTGAGACTTCCTTGTTACTTGCAAAACAGGACTTGGGCCCAATCCCAAACCACACACTACACCCTACCCCTACACACTCCCCCTCCGTGACTGAGTAAACTCCGTGGAGTGACACATGAGGCTCCCTCCTGTCAGATGATGGGAGTAAATCCTAGACTGTATATATGGAGTAAATACAGCGGCAAGCTTTGGGACAAACTCCCCTCTCTCCGGCAGAAACAGGAAATGCCGTAACTGTATGTAACAACGGTTTCAAATCAGCATCTCTTTGACAAAAAATGTAAATTAATAACTCAAATAAAACTCCAAACATCTTTAATTGTGTAGTTTTAAACCTGATGTTTATAAGCCTCTTAGTTTTTGCAACAATCTGTAAATATACACAACTTTATAATAAAATGCACACATTTACCTTTTTCTAGACTAAACACAGGTATGATCCCAAGTTTAAAAAATATGAGGTTATCATGAGGTTGTTAACATCGCAATTTATCAGTGAATGTTTGCTGGAACCACTTGTAAACAGCGTGTTTCCTGACGGACACACACAGCGTTGAGACCGGTCAGGAATACAGAGACCGGTCTCCAGTCAGCACCGCTGCAGACTCGCTGTTTGAGGGCTTGATAGCCCACTCCTCCACACCGCTCCACACTCGTTGGTTTGGAACAGCACTTAATGTGGCGGACCCTCTGCGCGAACGCGCAAACGGAGGGGTAGTGTGTAGGGGTAGGGTGTAGGGGGCAGGCAGTTTGATATTGGGCCTCAGTCCCACCTCTGCTGTTCATACAACTGCATATCTGGCTGCAGTATCTAGCCAAGCACTGATAATGAGTACTCTAATAGTTGCACTGTGCCTAAAGTATTACAGAGGATGGATAAAAGTCAGAATTCAGGATTTGTTTTTTAATTTAGGA
>NW_011360356.1:164317-169216 GCF_000735185.1 Notothenia coriiceps | reverse complement strand
CGTATTGTGTGAAAAGAAATGTAAGATGTTGTTTAATTGCTTATATATTTATGTTCACGTCACGTTTTCAGTTTTGACGGCAGTTCTTCCTGTTTGTCTAGAAGTCTTCCCAGCAGGGCTCTATAAATAGAGAATTACGGCAGATATGTAATATTTAATGCAGCTGAATCGTGTATTACAATGCCGTTATGTGATGACTTTCAAAGACAAAAGCAAGCACACTCGGAATAAAGTATTATTTTTCAAAAAAAGATTCGGATTTCACATCACATAAACACCAAATCCCAGCATGCATTGCGGCTAAACCATCTTGCGTACGTCTGTTTCCGGTTTCGTTTATGACGGATGTATTTTGTTATACACACATTCCTTCACATTTAAATTTTAATTTACATTAAAGTATTTCGTGAGGCCTTCTAACATGTTTTTAAATATAACTACGGTTGTAGTTGAAGAGTTTGTAAATTAACATGAACCGAAGCTGTTGCCTGGCAACGCAATCGCACAACGTATCGTCCGTTAATTCCACATCCACACGCATGGATTAACATCGATTAAATACGTTATTGTAGCCTTTGTTTCTGCTAAAAGAGGTGTCGACCAGCTGGGGCAACAAGAAAATCGGCGTAATCGAGTGTGACTATTAAAAAGTAAATCATTATTATATTAATATTGACAATAACAACCGACCGTCGGGGTAGCATTTGCTTGGCATTTCCGGGTATATCTCCACTGGTTGGGCCATGTTAACAATACCGTGTAACTGTCACGTTTGAAGGGACGAAATTGTGATATCTTCATGTCTCCCAGCATGGTAAATCGTCACATGTTCACGTCTTGCCGTGATACCGGGTTGCTTTAGACATGGTGTTGGACGAAGTAGCCTTTTAACATGTTGATTTTATTTTAAAATGTTGTTAATTTTTCAAATTAACGTATTTGGTAATACCGGGGGGAAATGACTCAGCTATCATCTAAGTCTGCGATTGCTGGTCAGTCTATATAAGCAGAAGCATTATTTGGCTTGTAAATCTATAAACCATTTGAACACTTTTAAACACTCACCAAATATGTTCATTCTGCCATTATTGGTTTGGCTGGAGATGTGAGTGCTTCTCTGTTGAGATGGACCACACAAATTACATCATCTTCTCCTGCAGCATCTAATCATGCTCCTAATTATTGGTCTTTTGAAATGTACTCCTCCACTATTAATTTTAAGATTTTTCTTATAATTTTGTCCTTAGGAGCATCTCTTTGAAATTGAAGCTTCATGGATACGGCCCCTGATGTAAAATGACTCGTAGTCCATGAGAACAATAAAATGAGGGTCACAGTCACAAGACAGGGAAGTTAGGAAACTGTCACATCCCCGTAGAAAAATTCTCCCAGCATGAACCAGGTTAACAGACTTATGATAATAGTATGTGGTTTTTTAATATTTCACTTAATAACAATTAGACAGAAAGTTATGTTGTTTACTGCACAATTGTCAAGATATTCCGATCATGCAAAAAAAAAGAGGCTTGATGAAATCATGTTGTGTCTTTTTGTTTCCTATAAATATACTGTACAACAACAGACTTTCTCTCCATTAAGAACATTTGGTGACAAGTCTGCAAATATTTTGTCCAAATATCAGTAAAGATCGATTATGGAAACAGGGGGATTGAGAGATGATCTGCTTTATATAATGGTCAAAGAGCTGCATAATATGAAACATTCACATGCTGCCACTCCAATTTTTATTTATGTTTGTATTTAGCCGTTTATTTGACAGAGACTGTGCACATTAATAGTCATTGCTGAAAAGGTGCTTGGGTTAACCCAATAGACTATAAGAGTTTTTATTAAATACATTTGCACATTTGTATGTGAAAATATACACTTTTTAAGGTCTCAATACTTTAATATTTTATGTATGTCACTTAGTTTTTCTTAAATTGCTGCCATGGTTGTACTCTTTATCTTTATTTATTACTAATTTGTGCTTTTCTCTTTTATTATTGCAAGCGTTTTACCTATGCCTAGTCTGCTGTAGCACTGTAAATGTCTTCGCTGTAGGACTAATAAAGGAGTTATGATTCTGATTGGGATTGTCCTTTTTATTGTCGCCTTGTCCTTAATGTGATCATTTATAATAGGATTGAGTGTGGTAGTGTTGTAAGCAGAGCAGCAGATGGAGCTGCTGTGTAAAGATGATCTGAGGACAGGCAGCTTTCACATTTTGGAATGAAACTCATTCCCAACATCTCTCTTTCTCTCTCTCAACCTCAAACTCACATCTACAGTATTCATATATTTAACTAAATAGTGGTAATAATGAAATTATATTTGTTTTTAAGTAATCCATGTACTGATGCAAGACCCTGTGCTAGTGTGGCTGGTGTGTCGTGTGTGAGCTTTTCTTTGGTTGTTCTGCACTGACTCTTTTTCCATGTAAGCATATTATAATCCTTTATGTATTTAGAGCCAACATGATGCCTTTAGGACACTTTCAGCCCGTAAACTCAGTTTCCTGTTCGGACCTATCCATGACACAAATGCCAATTGCCAAGTCTTGGGGAAAACTCTTCAAACGTATATTAATATGCATACCCTCACCCCTTGGTGTTTTTTAAATATTTTAATCGTAAATCATAATTTGACTTTCATTATTTTAAACTTTGGGGGACGATCCCTGAGTTTTGACCAGAGTCTTTTATTCATTATTACATTGTTGTCTAATACAATGTGGGACTGTTACCACGCTATTACATATTTTTACATGTAAATAGTCATTGTAACGTATCGCAGTTTCATAGCCACCCTCCTGACCCTGGTGGTCATGAAGCCCAGTGTTTCCGGTCTGCTGATCAGCCTGTGTCCTCGTGCTGCTGGTTTGAGTGTTCGAAGGCAGGTTTGACGGGGACCCGCATACAAAGGAAGAGTGACGTCAGCAGCGGGGGGGCACTTAGTAGCCTCTCTCTCTCCTCCTGCAGCTGGCTGTTCATCTCAGGTGAGACTCCACTCTGCAGCTCTCTCACATCCACAGCTCTCACTTTGACATCGGGAAGGATTTTTGAAGTTACCCACCCATCACTGTCTCTCCAGGAAGACTTGACATCCGTTCTGTTGCCCTGCTCTTTTCGGGACTAGCACAATGGGGAGATTAGATGCCGTTCGGCAGTTTAATTTGCTCAGCTGGCTCAGAGAGGAGAGAAGATCGAGGAAACTGAGCCTCTTCATCGTGTTCGTCGCTCTGCTGCTGGACAACATGCTGCTGACAGTAGTCGGTAGGTGCGCTCCTGTTTTCTCACCTGTGAAATCCCTGCGCAGTTTGATTCTTTTGCAACAGGTAGCCCAGTTTACAAAGTCTGTTCAAAGATGCTTAATTTATTTTCGGAGTGTTTGGCCCCAGTCTGGAGAGGAGCGCGTAAACTGTGCCAAGTGCGCACCGGATTCTAAGCGTGCCACATGTAGAAACCATGTAATGGTCAGTTTGAAATGTCTGAAATAAAGAGCAAGTTGCAGGTCAGCAAAATATAATATGGATGATGATTTATTTGGAATATGTTTTACATCTTTCAATTATAATAAACGCGCTTGCTCGCCCTCCATTTAAAGACTGTAAAATGATCAGATTTGAGCTCAGTCTAACCTCTCCATCTGAGGCTCAAATGCAGAACCCACAGCCTTCTGTAACTAAAGTAAACTGTGCAAGAGCAGCTGAAAAATACTTTTGATAAGGTAAACCTTAAGTAGTTATCATGATCATTTGATCAAAATGAGCAAAATGTGATGCTCATTCTTTATCTTTTTACAAAACTCACCGCCGTGAGCTGAGGTCACGGCGTCTCCAAAATGAGAAAAGGAATTGTAACGGCAACGGCAACCCCAATCTGTGCCATCATGGGTGTGTGAGTGCGTTTGGATGAGCAAGTGCATGTATGGTAGCCTTTCCCCGTGTAAGAATGTGTGTGTGCGGGTCGTTGTTGTGTTGTAAAGCAGAGACACTGTGTTTAAACACTGCTGCACGTGAAGGATCAGCCAGGTCACCACAGCCCTGTTCTGCGCACCGGAGCGCGCATTGTCTGTGGTGTGTGTGTGTGTGTGTGTGTGTGTGTGTGTGTGTGTGTGTGTGTGTGTGTGTGTGTGTGTGTGTGTGTGTGTGTGTGTGTGTGCGCTATTACTGAACATCCATCATGCATCTTCAGGTTAAATACTGAAAAAACACACTCTTAGCCCGGCTTAGTTGACTTTACTAGAAATTCGCGTGGAAATCCGTTGCCTTAAACCACTTAAGTTTTTACACAAGCAACAAACTTAACAGGTTAAGTTTTTACACGTAGAACTTTAAGTAGACTTATCTTAGTTTACATTTGCAGTCTTATCTCAAAATCATTAGTTCACATAAATGATGTCTTAGTTGTATGAAATAACTTTTTTAAGTTAAATATAATAAATAACATTACTTATCAATGCTTAAAATCATGTGTTAATACAAATGTCTTTTAATAAAATTAATTGTACCATTTTGATTTGGGGATTGTATTTATACATTGTTTTACCAGAATTGTAAGGAAGGGAANAAACATGGGGTGGAAACATCATGCTTTGGGGCTGTTTTTCTGCAAAGGGACCAGGACGACTGATCCGTGTAAAGGAAAGAATGAATGGGGCCATGTATCATGAGATTTCGAGTGACAACCTCCTTCCATCAGCAAGGGCATTGAAGATGAAACCTAGCTGGGTCTTTCAGCATGACAATGATCCCAAACACACCGCCCGGGCAACAAAGGAGTGGCTTCGTAAGAAGCATTTCAAGGACCTGGAGTGGCCTAGCCAGTCTCCAGATCTCAACCCCATAGAAAATCTTTGGAGGGAGTTGAAAGTCTGTGTTACTCAGCGACAGTCCCA
>NW_011360356.1:142017-164277 GCF_000735185.1 Notothenia coriiceps | reverse complement strand
GTTGTTGTCGTGGAAGATGAAGTGGCGAGTGAGGAAGAGCACCTCGGGGCGCACCTCACAGCGCTGGCTCACCCACTCACCGTACAGCCCCGCGCGGGGCCAGGATGAGGGGGTGCAGCTCGTCGGAGCGGAAGATAATCCGGCAGGCGTGCAACCTAAGGACACATTTTGAATTGGGTTTATTACCAAATGATAACTAGAAAAGAAAACGAAAAAAATACATTAACTCCACTGCACAACGTTAACTAACCTCTGTACAACGTTAACTAACCACTGCAGAACGTTAACTAACCTCTGTACAACGTTAACTAACCTCTGCAGAACGTTAGCTAAACTCTGTACAACGTTCACTAACTTCTGCAGAACTTTAGCTAAACTCTGCTAATATCCCCTTAATGACATGCTCCTTTGAACATTTTGCTAAATTACTGTTATAAATGTGACGAATCACTCATATGCAACATTCTTAAAAGCCATTTTAAATCGGTTTTGTTACCATATGATCAGCCGTTAAGTAACGTTAACTAAACCACGTGCAGCTTTAGCGCTAAGCTAACTTGTTGTGAGCAGGTCTTTTAGCTAATACATTTTTGACAGAAAGACATCTACAGATAGATAGGCCTATAGATGTTTTCAAACTCACCATTCCACGTAAAGTTGTTTTCAAAATTCGGTCGGACCAGGAGAAACGTAACACACTGAGTTATCTCTGCTTAATAGGATTATTGCAATGCACATTTCAGCTAAATAGTGCAAACAACTAATTTGCTTTAGTAATGACAGTCTTTTTACAAAACATGAACGGCATTATTAATGACAGCTGAACATTTTAATTTAAATAAAATCCGGGTTTAGAGTCACAATGTGCTCATTTAGTGTGTGTGTGTGTGTGTGTGTGTGTGTTGTGTGTGTGTGTGTGTGTGTGTGTGTGTGTGTGTGTGTGTCAGGTGTGTGTACAGAAGTATTTACTACAGACACAGCAGTAGTGTCATAAGCCATGACACTTGTCAATCAACAAACACCTTTTCATGCCCACTTAAAATGTCCACTTAATTCAAAAAGTAAATATCCAGAGGTGGTTGGTCCGTTGTGTAATGTGTACACCATTGTTCCATAAAGTCTCATAGCTCATGGCGGCTGCTGCTACGATACATCATGTTCAGCACCTCCAAAAATCTGCTTTAAAATGATTTTAAAATAAAGAATTCAGTTAATGATTATAAGGTACAAATTAAGAACATAGCACTATCAGGCCACTAACTACTGTACGTTTTAAATTCTGTCAGAATGAGTAGAGGGAGACAGAACTGCATCAGAAATGTGTCTTTGGCTCAAGAGCTGCACCAATATGTCTGTTAGAGTCACAAGATCAACCAACATTTCTAAAATTCATCCAGGTGTGAGGCACACAGCACGTGACAGCTAGCAGGATGTGTGAGCAGACTGTATAAACATGGACTTATATGTAAACTTGCTAATGAAAGGTTAGGCCCTAGGGTCTGCATTACCACCGTTAAACGTAAAATCCCCAGACACTCCCTGTGGTGACCAGGATTTAGATTGTGTTGTTTATGTTCTTGCTTGTTTTAATGGGCTTTGTGTATGCATTTCATTTGTTCATTTTAAATTCACTTCAATTTATGAGTCTGCGTTGTAAAACTATCAACGATCAGTGACCTGCAATTTAAATGTGGAATAGTAGTAAAATAACCCTGCATTGTTGAATCCCATCTTTCTGTAGAATTGTAAGCTATATGTTATTATTATAATTATTGCTGTTTGTTTCATCAAAATGCATTAGCATCTGCTAAACATCCGGTCCCCTGAAGCTCCGGTGTGTGTTAGTCAAACATTAGCCTCCTGAGCCTCACCCTCCTTTGAGCATATGTATTTAAAAGGAAGAAAACACGCAAGTAGCAGCTTTGAAATAACTTTAATGAATTCCTAATTTATCTTTGTATGTCAAACATTTTTTATTGACTATTCCTTTAGCACATAGTTTTATATTTTTTAATAATTGGTCCCCTGTAAGGCCCCCAGTTGTTATTTTTACAACATTACTTTAAGTAATCCTAAAAAAGTCAGTAAATGTTTTGTTTTTTGAAAGATTACATTGACAGAGTCAAAAGGTCCTTTTGTTCAGCGTCACAATGCTATTGGGTATTAAATATGTTTATAGGTCCCGCCCTCTGGCCATACACTCACACAACTTCCGAATCTTCAAACGAGCAACATCTCTTTGTTTTATTGGACTGGATGTGTCAGATTCAAGTAAGTAAAATGCCTCAAATATATATGTTTATTACAATGTCTAGAACATGTACATATTTAGTTATTGTGGAATACATTCATCACATTTGATTTTGAGCAGCTTATGTCTTTGTTGCAATATTACAACACTGGGTCAGTGTGGTAGTCAAAAAAGGCATGTGTCCCTTTCATGGAAATTGCCCTTCTTATATGTTCACACATGGAAATAAAACACTAATAGAAATATAATCTATTTGATAATTCACAATAACTAACTTCTAAATGTGTCCTCTGATAAGATTTTGAATTAAGACCAGAATTGAATACATTTATACATTATTTCTGATAGCAGTATGTGAAATTATATCTGTAGCAATATTTTAAACTCTACTTATATCTTATCAGTTAATTAGTTACAAAAATACATTTAACTCTTTTCTGGTTCTGGCAGAAACAGTTCTTTCTGAAATGTTTCGGGACACTTGGATGTATCCCTTTTAGTATGATAATTAGCCTATTATCATTAGCCAGACAGCATTTTGTGACTTGTTGAACTGGTTTATCTGCATGTGTGGGTGCATTCCTTTTGTTATGATAATAGGCTAAGCCAGGTAGTATTGTGTGACTCAAGTGTACAATGTAAATAGGATTCAGATGCTTATTGCATCGGGACACCTGGAAGGGGGGGTGCATGCATTCCTTTTAGTATGATGTCTAAGCCAGACAGAATGAACACTTGTTCCACCACCCCATCTATTCCTTCAGGTAATCTATTACAATATAATAAGCATATGTATTATTGATACATATATTTTAATTACTTTTTCCATTTCAGAATGCCACCAGCAAAGAGAGGTCCTCGATTCAGTGTGCAGGATGTGATTGCTGCCATCCAAAAAGGAGAAAGTGATTTTGAGATGGAATCAGAGGACAGTGACACTGCTATGAGTGAAGAAGAGGCAGATGAAGATGCCTGTGGACAAGTGGACAAAGAAAACCAACAACCCAATGACCGCCCAGTCTGATTATGTGGACATCGAAACCCAACTAAATAACCACACCAAGCCCCGTGACAGGTATCGCTGGCTGAAAAAATATTTCATCCAACTGTAACCTTGAAGGCGAGAAGAGCTTGAAGAAAAAAGGGAGAAGCTTTGACATCAGAGTGGAGGCCAACCACAACATCTGTGCTGTCAAATGGTATGACAGCAGAGCGGTCACACTTGTGTCATCCTTTGCTGGACCAGACCCTGTGCAGAACATTCAACGCTGGGACAAAGCCAACAAAAAGCTATGTAGAAGTTGAGAGGCCTTCCATTATGGGTACTTACAACAAGCACATGGGAGGTGGGTTTTTTGTGGACTCGTTTACGGCCAAATATAAGTTCCCATGAAGTCCCGACGCTGGTACATGCCGCTCCGGTGGCGCGCTTGAGTCGGACACCGTGTGTGTGTGGCGGACGCGGACCATCAAACCACGACACACGGGTCCCGACTCAAGGCGTCACAGAGCGACAGAGAGGGGCTGGGGTGTGGTCACTCGGTCGAATGGTCACCAGGGCCCGAGGAGCGGTCGTTCGCCTGGGAGCGGTTGCAGGGCGGCCTCACACACACGACACACCTCCTTCAGGTGCCGTAACGCCGGTTTGCATTGCCGCGAGGCGCCTGTATTGCATTGCCCGGAGGGGTCTACCCCGGGTTTAGTCGAATGCAATGCAAGTGATATAGGCTTTATGCAGCTGATATGGGTTTTTTTTTTTTTTTTTTTTTTACATTTGTTACCTTTTTCTGCTTAGAGGTTGCCTCCGCAACAGACGCGCGGTCGTATCCTGTCCAGAAAAGACCACAATCCCTAAAATGAGCGATGTCCGCCAACACTGAAGACGTCTGGCAAAGGTACTCTTTTTCGAGTTATTGTGTGTTCCCCTGCGCGCGATTAATTGGTCTTTTCGTACCTTACCCTGGAAGTTACAAACGGAACTTTTTCTAAAGCATATAGATAAAAGCTCTCGAAGCGCAGCCTAGCACTACACTAACCGGTGGTCTCCCGAACTAGGTTAGTGCTAGTGTCCGGCGAACTGTGTTTGTACGGACCGTGTCGCGCCGAAGGTGAGGCACTCCACGCGACGGTATCGTCGCGAATTACAGTTCTTGTCGTTTTTAACTATAAATTTACAATGGTCCTATGTCACTGTTTTCTTTTTATAAACCCTTCCGAATCGGACACGGGATCGGATGTCATGGGGCGGCGGGGACGGAATGACGTCACAGACGGTCGCAGAAGAGAAACAGCAGTGACTTTTACACGGTAATCCAGGAACGCAAGTCCCTCCAACAACGCAGAACCTACCCCGGGGCGCAACCCACCCTGAGGGCAAGCGACTCTACCAGCAGGAGAGAACCCACAAACAGTTCTCACAAGTGGACTAATCTTTCTAGTTGAAATCGTTGTACAGTTTTATGTATTTTGTTCGTTTTTGTAATGTCACTTTATAAAATTTATATGTTTGTTTCATGTCTTTCACGTAAGAATGGTCACTCTCTCCTACGATGGAGGACGAAACGGTATAAACTCGAAACGTCAGGGTGAACAATCTCCTCGGTCCGCAACTAGTGTCGTGTCCTACTACCACACGGTNGCTGGGTCTTTCAGCATGACAATGATCCCAAACACACCGCCCGGGCAACAAAGGAGTGGCTTCGTAAGAAGCATTTCAAGGTCCTGGAGTGGCCTAGCCAGTCTCCAGATCTCAACCCCATAGAAAATCTTTGGAGGGAGTTGAAAGTCTGTGTTGCCCAGCGACAGCCCCAAAGCATCACTGCTCTAGAGGAGATTTGCATGGAGGAATGGGCCAAAATACCAGCAACAGTGTGTGAAAACCTTGTGAAGACTTACAGAAAACGTTTGACCTCTGTCATTGCCAACAAAGGGTATATAACAAAGTATTGAGATGAACTTTTGTTATTGACCAAATACTTATTTTCCACCATAATTTGCAAATAAATTCTTTAAAAATCAGACAATGTGACTTTCTTGATCTTTTTTTCTCATTTTGTCTCTCATAGTTGAGGTATACCTGGGATGAAAATTACAGGCCTTTCATCTTTTTAAGTGGGAGAACTTGCAAAATTGGTGGCTGACTAAATACTTTTTTGCCCCACTGTATGTACATTCAACTGATCAGTGTTTGACTCAAGTCATATTTGTATTTTCTATTCATAATGTTTATTCTTATTTTATTTTATTTGTATTGGTATCATCCCTGTGTATATTCTCATGTGTACTCTCTTATTATGTTGCTTCTATTGCACCTGAATTTCCCTGCTGGGATCAATAGAGGTCCATCTTATCTTGTCTCTTCGATCGAACAGACCCATGAACTCTGTGAGACTTTGTTATTAATTTATCAAACAAATATGATTTGAATCACAATGTCATATTGGTAATTACTAATGCAGTGCTCTATACATTAAGCACCATGAGTCTGTTGGCACAGCAGCCCTCACTTGAATTAAAATGTTTTTAAGTAACTCATACACTAAAATAAGGCCACCAACAGAGATTACGTAACAAACACTAGATAAATCAACCGAGCGTTGTTTAAAATTAACTTGTGACACATAGGACTTTAAATTCCACAACTAGTCGGAGAAATCCACAGGCAACATGGCAGCCAACCTGATGTAGAGGAAACTATTGTCAACACAGACCAAACCATCTAGTGTTTCTGTTTAAAGTGTAAACACCAGACCAAAAAAAATGGAAATTAAACTAACTCTACTCCACTCTTCCAAATGAAGGTGAAAATGTTAAAAAACAAATATTCAAAAAACATTCCTCCAGAGAGTGCCCTGATTTTCCGACAGTAAAAAGACCGGTTGGGTTGCTTTTGAGTTTCTGTGGTGTTCCTTCTGCCAAACGATGTCAGGCACATGAGTTTCTTTACAAAGGCTAAACAAAGATACACTCTTTCACACTATAGTTAAACACTCTGAAACTTAAAGAGGGCAGGGTTGTTCAAATGTCTTTAAGGACATTTAGACATCACAAGCTTGTATTATTTGGAATATCACAAGAAACAAAAAGGTTTACCATGATCCACCTTAACTGTCCCATTATCTAAAAAACATTTATAAAAAAATGATTTGGTCACTACTCAGTGTCTCAGAATAACAATGAGAAATTCCCTTTTTGTTGTCAAACATCTGCTGATGTCATGAGGGAGTGCTCTCCTGATTGCACTGTGATGAGTAAGTGGAACAGAAGCTGCTGACTCACTGTAGATGTCAGGTGACAGGAAGTGGTGGTGGCAGATGGAAAACTTGAGGAGAACCAGTGGCATGAGAGACAAATGCTCTACTTCAGAACATTTTCAATACTCGCTCTCATTTGTGTCTCTAAAGCAGGGGTGTCCAAACTACGGCCCTGGGACCAGCTGAAGCCGTTAAATTGCCCGCAGCAAATTCTTAAAGGGGACCCATCATGCAAAATGCACCTTTGTACGTCTTTTATACATGAATACGTGTCCCCGGTGTGTCAGGGAACTCACCAAGTGTCAGAAAACACAACCCTCTCTCTTTTCCTCCATACCCAAAATCTCTAAAAACGGGGCTTTAACGGATCTGATACAGATTTGAAAATAGTCTGACGTCAGTGACGAGGAGCTCCACCTATATGGCCAACTCTCCACCAATCAGGGGAATGAGAGGTTGCCGTGGCATGGTAACAGCATGGTAACAGACCTCGTAACTCGGCCTCCCTCCTTTGCAGGGGGGCGTGGTCAGCTGCAGCTCATGCAAAGACAGGGTGGAGGAGAGCAAAATAGAGCGAAATGAGGCATGGTTAAAATGCATTATCTGTTTGGTATTTTGAAAAATAAAACGTATAAATATACCTTATATAGGTATGGCCCTACAATATATTATTCAAATATAGCATGATAAGTCTCCTTTAAAGTATACAAAATGTTCAACCTGATTTAAAATATTAAAATATACAACAGTGATATAATGAGTGTCTTTGTGCTATCAGAATCACTTCTAAAGCACGCATTGAGAAGTCAAATCAGACAATAATGCGACGACACAGTCTCATCACAGTGTTTGAAAAGTCTGGAAAGTACTCACTCACAGTACTAACATTTATTAATCCTTGAGAACTTTGTCTACTGAATGCTTTTATGATCAAAGGCTCCTGAACTCTTCCTAAATGACATTTCCAGCACAGAACAGCCTATTCGTTAATGTGTTGCTTAAACTGACTGTGCCCGACTGCAGGAGTGAGAGCATTTCTCTAATGTTGGCCCGTAATTTCTCTCCTGTTTCCCTTTCATGTTTCCTCTCCCCTCTGCAGGTATTCCTTGGAGTGGCAGGCAGAGGGCGACAGCTGTTTTGACATTGACACTGTTGAAGGAACCATTTCCACCAATGACTTTCTGGACAGAGAGACAGCAGATCAGCACATTATCACTGTTGTAGCAACCAAAGTCAGTAAGTATTCCACGATGCACAAAACCTGTATCTGACACAGGGGACAAACAGCCCGGAGCTCATCGTCCATAGAGGAAACTATGTGTTGTGTAACATCACATTGCTAACTTTTTTGCTATAGCCGCACAATGTACCCAGGGGCCTCATTTATAACGCCTTGCGTAGGATTCACGTGGGAAGGTTGCTTACCTAGTACAAAGCAAAAAAATAGGTACAGACATTTTCCCACATTTTCCGATTCACCAAACATTGCGTACCGGCGAGGAAAGTGCGTACAGCACTTCCTACGCCGGTTTCCCTTTATAAATCACAATCGACTCGAAATGTGGTGCAGCTTTTGCGGGCTTCAAGTAACGCCCATATTTGCCTAGAAATAGTCAAAGAAACGCCCTTTCATTCATTCATTTTGATTGACTGCATGAAGAAGATCTGACAGGAAATGACAACAGAACAGATAAAAAAGACATCTCACACCGTGTCAGAATTTGGTTCTTTTGGGGAGGTGGAGACAAATCACATTGTTTGGTGGATGCAGTTTGAACCAGAGTAGCAGGAGGTTGGATCGTCACCAAAATAAATAAGTGGTCCGAAAAAAATTAATGACAAACTACACCATAACCTTCCTCAGGCAGTGTGTCAGTGTGTTTGTGCCGGGACAGGAGACCCCCCCATGATGAGCAACTGTAAGAAATGATCGGGGAATCCCTGCGGAGTGGAGTCAATTATTGTTTATTATTTTATTTGGTGGTTTGTGTTCCAGCTGTCGATCAGCCGTGCGCAGCGTCTCCACTGCGGCAACTCTATATCCACCAGTTAAAGGAAATACAACTAATGTGTTGAGTTATATCAGCTGCCAAATCTACCAAATATATGGTGTTCTTAGTTTCCATACCTCCTGTGTTTTATGAGCGACTTATCAAGTCTTAGCAAACAGCATAAAACATGATTAAACATGATAGTATATAAAACCATGCTCGTATCTACAACCTATATGCAAAACGGCGTCAGTTTAGACGTAATTCTATCCTCCTGCTTACCGCATCATTTATGAGAATACATTTCATAACATTAACACAACATATTCGAGGTGGTTTTCAATAACATATCCGTATATATTTATTTCTCCAAGTTATGTTTTTGTGTGCACTGAGGAGTCTCAAACAGGCGCTTGTTTAATCATTTTAAGATTGGCTTTAATCAATTTGTGCAAATGAATTCTTCATATATGATAAATGAGAGGTAACATTTTATTTATGGTATTATTTTCACATTTTTATCTCCACTCTTCCTCCTGCCTACGGTGTCGCAGTTTCTCGTCTCTCCCGTTTTTGTGCTTAGTGCGTACGCATGGGTCAGAGTTTGTGTGGAGGACCGCACGTTTTCCCGTCAAGTTTGTTTTTTATAAATAGCAAACATTGCTTAGAAACTGGCGTATGCCATATTTTGAGCGTACACACCGTTTATAAATGCGGCCCCAGGTCTTCTTCCTCTCAGCGAATCACTCTTGCTATACAAATATCATGTCATGTGTCCTCATCCTATTGTCTGTTACCAGTGGCTTCAACATTTTCCTAGCACTTTTAAGAAAGATGTATGTAATGTATGTTATATTCTATACATTTCCACACAATCAAGTTTTCTGCAACAGGCACATCTTTTTCGATTCGTTGAAATGTAGAAATTTGGACTTTGTAATGTTAGGTGAACAAACCCCTCAGTGGTTAAAGAAACTGTGGATTCAAGGTGTGGAGTACCCTTCCTGCTCTGCTGAAATGTTGAAATGGCCCCTGGTCTTCTATCATGCTACGGAGCATCAGTCAGTGGTTCTGTCGTGTTTCCTCACATCCCTCTCTTCTCAACTCTTTATGCCCACCAGTTCCCATAATCCCCAGTTACCTGTACGGCCTGGATGAGTCGGCAGAGATGGCGTTGAAGAACCACACCCTGACACAGCAGGCTCCAGCGGGGGCCTTCCACAGCATCGTGTCCTTATATGACAACACGGTGAGGACCGCGGGCCCCAACACCACAGTCAGCTCTACGGACCCCCCCCCTGCTCCAGAGCTGCCACAGAACTCCTCCGAATGCCCCCAGTCCAGCGGCAGGCTGCTCAATGAGAATGTGAAAGTGGGACTGCTGTTTGCCTCCAAGGCCACCGTGCAGCTGCTGGTCAACCCCTTCATCGGGCCCCTCACCAACAGGTAGGCCCCTCTGTGTCTGTGTGGGGGAGGGAACACTCAACTGGGGGGATTCATACAGGTGGGAGAAGTACTCAGTTCTTGTACTTCAGTCAAATGTATACTCTGTTACAACTAAAGGTACTGCATCAAAATGTTACTCAAGTAAAAGCACAAAAGTATTAGCATCTTATTATACTTAAAGTACCAAAAGTAAAAGTAGAAGTACAGAGTAGCAAAACATTGAAATACTCAAGTACCTCACATTTGTACTTAAGTACAGTACTTGAGTAAATCTACTTAGTTACTTTACACCACTGGGAATTAACTGGTTAACACATTTCACAGTAAAACAGGAACATTACTGTGACTTAGCAGCATTGTTGTTATTCCTACTCTAAAATAAAAGCTACTTTTATCCCTTTAAATCATTACATTTTAAAAACACTTCAGGACCGACCACTGGGTGGTTTTTAGGTTAAATAGTGTTTGACACAGCACTGAATTGTTATGTATAACACACATTATAAGTGCTTTCAACCTTTTTCTGTATTATAGGTGAATCCACAAGTTCTTTTTTCCTTTTTCGATAGATTGTTCTGTAAATGTAAGGTATGATATACAGTATATTGCCAGAGTTTCCTACTGCATGCAGAATTATGACCAAAAGATTCAGTTGCATTTCTTACTCTCCCTATAACAGCACCATCCATGTGTAGCTGTCACTCTGACCCATCAGGCTTGTTTCTGCTGGTCACTGAAATTGTCAATTGCACTCTGCAGTTACAGCTCATTTTAAGCCATGTGAGGAACAGAACTACAATCATGGTCGTATGTGGCATTTGACACAACTCAGCTTGTGCAAGAAATGTTAAAGAGAAAAGACAGAAAACATTGGAAAGACAATGATTTCATTTAAAGCAGAATGACGAAGGACAGAGGATGGCAGTATGACAGACACTGAGGCTTCCTGCTAGCCGGGGGGAAGAATTGTTTTTAAATGTCCTCTTTTGTTTGTAGAGCCTGCAAGAGGTCAACACAGAATAACACTTGTGGACTTATTTAATTCAACATCCGACTCAAATCGGAGAGAGAGAAAGCAGCAAACAGACTCCCTGTTCCAGTTATAGAGGGGAAACATGTCAGTTAGAGTTCACATGGGTTTTGAGGGTGCAACGTCATATCAGCTAATCCAACTGAATGAAATACAGAGCAGTTCCTGAAGATGTGTGTGTGATTTTCCAGTTTCATGGATGGTTGAGTTCCTCTATTTTAAACCAACATAAGAGTGTGATAGGCCGTGACACTGGTCAATCAACACCTTTCTAAACACGGTGGCCACAACAACTGCATACAAACACTGTGTGTGTGTGTGTGTGTGTGTGTGTGTGTGTGTGTGTGTGTGTGTGTGTGTGTGTGTGTGTGTGTGTGTGTGTGTTTTGGCCTTAGATTTTCCTGTTGAAATGTTTTTTACTGCAAGTTGAGCAACAACAACATTCTTTGAGGAGAATTTAACATTTCCACATTGGGCTTAATTTAAACCAGAGTCGGTGTGACGATTTGAGCAGAATGTGAGATAAATGTTTACAGGAAATGGAGAAGCATGGATGCTCCAACAATAGTGACACCAACCTCCAAAGCAATATTCTGTGTCTCAGATGGGCGCTCAGATATGCTGTAATTGAGGAACATTAGTGGTTCTTAGTCACCTTCCATCCTGACAGAGGACAATAGAAGGCAAGTCAAGCATGTCAGGTATCTGCGGGGATTACAACAGCTCTGATGTGCATGGTAGCTTTAAACATTTTAATGAAAGAAGGCGTTGTCATCCTGCTCCGCTACAATCGTAACTGAGTCATGCAACTACAGAATTTATGCAGTGTTCCTGGGGTTACAGGACACAATGTGCTATGCAGTTTATTTTTGATTATTTTGACTTTCATTTTATGATTTGGTTTCACTTCATGTTGCACAAATTGTAACTTTAACCCCTTATTAACATTTGGATAAAATGTTCATCCGTAATACCTGTGCTGGTTGACATAGCGAAAATGTCTTCGTACTGACAATAGATTTGACTCGTTAAGCACACAAAAATATCTCTTCCTCGCAAAGTAACACTACTTTAGAAAGTGATAGTATGCTGAGAAGAATACCATCTTTGAATAAAGCCATTTAGTTAATGTGTGTTTGTTTTGTGACATGCTTTCTGTTGAATTATAATCTGTCCTTTTTCTCTTGGTCCTTTCAGAGTAGGATACCAACTTCCCTTATTCGCTGGCTTCTGTATCATGTTCATGTCTACAATCAGTAAGTCCTATCCCACCTGTCGTCTTCATCAGAAAATCCTAATGTTTCCTCTTGCCTGATGTTTCTTTGTCTATATTTCTGCTCTTTGATGTGTAGTGTTTGCCTTCTCGTCGAGCTATGCTCTGCTGTTTCTGGCCCGATCACTGCAGGGTGTCGGCTCCTCCTGCTCCTCTGTGGCCGGTAAGATCTTTTTTCTTTTACACCATTCAATTTATCTGAATGTAGATTCTCAAAGGACATTGAGTGACAGCCTGAGCGTGTGCATTTAAAGGAGTGCTGCATTAGAAGTTGTTTGTAGCCTAAATGTTGCCAGATTAGACAGGAGGTGCTGACCTCCTCCTGTAGAGAAAGCAGTTTGCCTTCTATGATGCTACACAATTATTTAAAGAAAGTCCTACTTTGGTGGTGTTTTGGACTATCTTACTTTAGTTTGTAATCTAAAAATGAAGCACACATCCAAAAGCCTATATGGACTGTTTGTTGTGTAACGGAAGAATTGAAAATGTTGCTTATGTTGGACAAAGTAAGCAAAGCTGCATAAAGATAACTGTATGTTTTCCTACATGTACCCGTATTGAGATAAAGTATAAAGACAATATGTTTTTTTTTAAGATGGTAACTCCCTTTTAAAACGTTACTGTGAAAGTGGTAAGCTAAAGGATCCATTTAGGCCACAACCATCGAAAATCAGAAACAACATCACCACTTCTGCAACAGAAATTGTGCAACAGAAGTATTAATTACGATACACCTAATTCAACACTGCCCTCCATTATTAAACTCCTGCAGGTCCTTTATTTCACATGTTTGTGGTATTAAAGGCAGTGGCATACCTCTGGCTTTGTAAGGCTCAGTCAGCCTAATTGGACATGCTAGCTAATAGCCAATTACTTCAGCCTGTATTCAGCCTGAAAACTATGGAAACCACCTGACATCTGAATCCAGAGATGAGAAAATCCAAATAATAAACTGTACTGCCATTTGTTTAGAATCCTCAAACGAAAGGATGGAAATATAGAACTCAAACATAATCGTGAGTAAAAGAAGCAAAGGCTAAAATGACCAAACGAATACATGTCAACATGAGTTCCAGTTTATCCCAAAATGAGCCATGTGTTTTTTAATTAGCTAATGTGATTAGCGTTATGACATTTACCACTATTACATAATAAGTATATATGTACCACATTATTTGTGTCTGCTACGTTTTTATATAGCAAACATGTTTTTCAACGAGTGGTTGTTATTGCAGGATCTGTACCTCTGTGTGTTCTCAGGTATGGGAATGCTTGCGAGTGTGTACACAGATGATGAGGAGAGAAGTCACGCCATCGGAATCGCCCTGGGGGGTCTTGCAATGGGGGTGCTAAGTATGTACACAGATGATACTGTAAAGGTTACATCAGGTCTGGTTGGGCCAGTGGACAGTCAAATGTGTCAATTGCTTTTCTATCTTTTCAACCCTGAGAGAGCGTGAGAACACAGAACAACATTCTGTCATGCTAGGTGCCAAATATGAGCGTATGAAGAGAACTGGATCTTTTTTTCCACATCCACTGGGCCCATAGACCATGCTTGCCTTTTCTTTAAACCAAGCGGCGCCCATTAGCTAGCCATTCAAAAGTACTCGAATGCTACGAACATGCAATGGCGTACGGACCAATTGTGTAAAGACATCACAGAAAGAGAGACTGCTCGGGACCTCCCTTTATAGCATATCATTTTATAGTTTTGCTATTTCAATGTTCTGAACACAAAAAAATAAAACCGTTTTATAAAATCATGAACTCAATCAAATCAAATTCACCATTCGACAACAACTGAGTGTAAGAGAGTCAAATAAGTTTGGGCTTAATATGGACAATTCATGGCATTAAATTCTGGATTTTATGAATCCAATTAATCAAAAAGATTTAATGGATTAAGAAAAAATGGCATGCATATCTAATCTATCAAATCAAATGTTAAAACATATATTCAACACTTTTTCAAAACTAACCTGACACACTTAACAAAGCTGCAGTAACTAACGTGATAATAAAGCTGATGTTTCCCCACAGTTGGCCCCCCCTTCGGCAGTGTGATGTACGAGTTTGTGGGGAAGACCGCTCCTTTCCTCATTCTGGCCAGCCTGGCTTTGTTTGATGGAGGTACACTTACATTGTTACTTACATTTAAATCAACAAGAGTCATGCCAACATTAATAGAAATAATAATGTGTGAGCTTTACATTGTTGAACATATCTTCACATGTTTAATGTTACATTAAGTTGATACACTGTGTCTTCACAGCTCTGCAGCTCTTTGTTCTACAGCCCTGCAAGGTGGCCCCAGAGGTGAGTCTGTGTTCCCTGTTCATTCATTTCCTGAACGTTAACATCATTCATTAAGGTGACCTTTACAGCTGCACATCATTTTAAAGATTTTTGATGACATTGTATGGTCAATACAGGAAGTGGGTTAAGAAATGTTAAGAAGGTGGATGATGTGCATCAACACGGAAAATGGAGTAAATGGAAATGGAGTCACTCACTCTATTTAAAACATGAATCCAGACACAGTGTCTGACATCTCTCAAAAAAAAAACAGGGACAATTTAACAGTCAGGATCCAACCTTCAGCTCTCCAACAAATTGAAATGTGACCAGGGGCCTCATTTATAACGCCGTGCGTAGGATTCACGTGGGAAGGTTGCTTACGTAGTAGAAATCCCAAAAATAGGTATAGATATTTTCCGACATTTTCCGATTCACCAAACATTGCGTACCGGCGAGGAAAGTGCGTAACGGCACTTCCTACGCCTGTTTCCCTTTATAAATCACAATCGACTCGAAATGCGGTGCAGCTTTTGCGGGCTTCACGTAACGCCCATATTTGCCTATAAATAGTCAAAGAAACGGCCTTTCATTCATTCATTTTGACTGACTGCATGAAGAAGATAGCAGCAAAATGACGACAGAACAGCTAAAAAAAACATCTCACACCGTGTCAGATTTAGGTTATTTCGGGGAGGTCGACATAAACAGTGGGGCGCCAGAGTATTTTTGTTGGGTAATCTATGGTAGGGCTAACCCATACAGTGGTGGGGCTCAAGTCAGTATTTGTAATGTAATTACCGGTACATACACGCTATATCGCACCCCTTGACAGTGAAACGCCACGTGTGAGGCTTTTATTAGCTTTTATTAGTCTCCTTTTATCAGCTAAATTACATCGAGAGCAACAGGTGTGAGTTAAACAATACAATAGCCTACTCTGCTAATTCCACGTCGTTACAACATGCTACGCAGCGGCAGAAACAAGAAAAGTTGGCATATAGAATTGACACGGAGAGGGGGAGAGGGGGAGAGGGGGAGAGGACCTGACTTGGTGGTTTGTGTCCCAGCTGTCGATCAGCTGTGCGCAGCATCTCCAATGCAGCCTGTGCATCTCAACCCCCCCCCCCGCAGCAACTCTATATGCACCAGTTAAAGGAAATACAACTAATGTGTTGTGTCATATTAGCTGTACAATTTACCACATATGGTGTTCTTAGTTTCCATACCTCCTGTGTTTTATGAGCGACTTATCAAGTCTTGGCAAACGGCATAAAACACGATTAAACGTGATAGTATATAAAACCATGCTCGTATATACAACCTATAGAAATGCAAAACGGCCTTAGTTTAGACGTAATTCTGTCCTCCTGCTTACCGCATCATTTATGAGAAAACATTTCATAACAGTAACACAACATATTCGAGGTGGTTTTAAATAACATATCCGTATTTATTTATTTCTCCAAGTTATGTTTTTGTGTGCACTGAGGAGTCGCAAACCGGCGTTTGTTTAATCATTTTAAGATTGGCTTTAATCAATTTGTGAAAATGAATTCTTCCTATATGATAAATGAGAGGTAACATTTTATTTATGGTATTATTTCCACATATTTCTCTCCATTCTTCCTTGTGCCAATGGTGTCGCAGTTTCTCGTCTCTCCTATTTTTGTGCTTAGTGCGTACGCATGGGTTAGAGTTTGCATGGAGGACCGCACGTTTTCCCGTCAAGTATTTTATAAATCGCAAACATTGCGTAGAAATTGGCGTAAGCCATTTTTGGAGCGTATATCCCTTTATAAATGAGGCCCCTGCTCTTTCCTCTGATCTGTGGATTGGGGTATCATTGACGTTAGCTTCCAAAAGGCAGGCATCAGCTAATTAGAAGGTTATATCGAAAAAATAAAGGAAATCAGTATTAATAAGTAGAACATTTTAGAAAACAGAGATCCTGATTTGCAACCATTTGTAACGCTTTAAGCTGCATGTCAGTTTGTCTGCATTCCTGTTCCTCAGCGTGAGTTGAGACTTTGGTCAGCAAGATGGACAGCAGGTCTATGTTCGGGGCTATTAGGCTTAAGGAGAATGAAAGAATCTTTCATTCGAGCCTTCAGTGAACACATTATTGATATTTGCACTAACACTAATGAATAATTCCTTCAGAAAAGAGATAAAGATTGCTTATTCCCTTCTGTTCAAAATGACACATGATCTTATATTATCTGAGATCTGCTGATGGAGGCAAAGCCAGCAGAAGGATCGGTGTTATTTGCAGATTATTTCACCATTCCAATATTCTACATCTCGTGCAATTTTTAACAAACGATTCCTGCCTAGACATTTTAACAAGGTTCCCCAGAGACATGCATCAAGACATGTTAGTTCTGTTTGGATGTCAACAAGCTGCATTAGGCTCACACATTTTATTAAGGTTCTTTAAATGTATATAATTATAAACAGTGGGAATGCTTGCGACTGAATTATATCCTAAATTCTGTGTTTGATATAGCATGTTGTTATCTGCCTTTGTCACAGAGTCAGAAGGGGACCTCGCTGTTAACACTGATGAAGGATCCATACATTCTAATCGCAGCTGGTAAGGAAATAATAGAAGATCTGAAGAACACTAATTCACCCCACTGAATCATCAGTAAGATATTGCCTTTTATTACGGTGCTGGGGATAAAACAGGAAGAGAAATTTAACCAGAACTTTTTTGTGTTTGTTGGTCAGCCAAGCACAAAGCCAACAATTGATTTGCTGAATCCAGAGCAGGAATTTTGTTTTGCATATAAAAGATCAGAAATCAGATCAGCTTCTGCCTCACACTTACACTGCTACCAGTTGCTGTTAGAGCAAACTAAGCTCAGACACCATTTTCCCTCACCTTCATCAAACACATGTTCCTGGCGGACCACTAAGTTCTCTGACTGGACAGGATATGTATTCCCTCCAGCGTGCTCTGTACCTGCCATGGGGCCCGGTCCCATTTTGACATGTCTAGAATACTTCCACAGTTAGCCAACCTGACCAAAACATTGTTCCTGTTCCTAAGGGTCCACATTGGTTCGACTTCAGTCAGACTTAGGTGGGAATAGGCGCATTCACACCGCAGTACTTTTCCCACAAAGGTTCATGAGAACTTAGTTCATGAAAACTCTTTAGTTCTCATGAAATAAGTACAGATCGCGTTCACACCGGAATAAGTTCCTGGGAAAGGATTAGGCAAATTAAGCCGCTGACGTCACTTCTTCTTCTGCTTTGGGTTTACTGGCAGGCCGCAAACAACTTCCCGGCGTATACTGCCACCCGTAGTCCCCGGCCGGATGTCCCCGGAGTTGGGGACTGGCTTCAGTAGGACTCCCAGCAGCTTCTACTGAAGCCTTCCGAGTAAACTGCCAGAACGCCGACACCTCCTCATCTCCACCGCTCCCATGTTTTCTTTTGTGTTGCCATAAGTTAGTCTCTCTGCGTTTGTGCGCTGGGCTAATGCAAATGCCAATAAATCTAATGCGAGGATAATAAAATGGCGGCTTCACAAACGTTTTTGGGAGTTTTACGGGGCGTGGTTTGCATTCCGCCCAGCCAATCAGACATAGGAACCTTTTTCTCCCACGAAAGTACCTGCTCTCTAGCAGGGACGGAAAAGGGGGTAAAAAAGGTTCTGATTAACTAATTTTAGTTCCGGCTCTTTTTGGTGTGAACGCGACATTTCGGAACTATATCGGAACTAAAGTGGGAAAAGTACTGCGGTGTGAACGCGGCTAATGACTAAATCTATAGGGACCTTGCGAGCCGCTGGTTTAAGTCCCGGAACGTCGAAGTAATGCCAAGTGTCCTCGAGCAAGGCACTGGACCTACAATGCTTCCCGAGAGCTGTATATACTGTAAAAGCTGCCCAAGGCTTCTTGTACTAAAGTCGGTTAATTTGTTTACCACATCAAGTCCTGATCGGACCAAAATACAGAACTTGCTCAAAAAACATCCTGGGGTCACCAAACCCATTGCTTCCCTAGAAATGTTGTTTAACATTCTGTCCATCACACCACTAGTTGTGGTCGTTACAACATGGAGAGCATCTCAGTGTGACATGTCACAATCAGTATCCGATGTTGAAAAAACTGAAACGTTGGCTTTATTCAAAAGTATTATGTCAACAAATGTCAACTGTATTAGGTTAGTTGAAAGCAATGATATAAAGTTGAAGTAAAACAAATGGAAAATCTGTTGTCATAATACAATTAAAGTCAAAGGTTGAGTTTTTTCAGTGCGTGTTCCCAGCCTTCTCTGGGGATAGTGACGGACACCTTGTGTTCCCTGCCTTTCCCAAAGAATATCAGGGGACACCTTACATCAAGGGGCCTTTTCCAGCTTATCCCGATTCACCTTGGCTCGATGTGTGTTGAACATCTGTCCAGCAGCCTGGACAGCCTTGAATGCTGTGCAAGACATATGATCGCAGATCTGATGAAATAACTAAAGTTGATAATCACTATTTGTTCTAAGTGTTCTGATATCCAGGTAATGGAGAAAACTTTGTCCGCTTTTTGTCAAAGGGAGTCCATGAGTATGACATCATATTATATCACACAAAAAACAAACAGCAGATCAAAATTAAAAACCCTTCCTGCAAAGTCTCACATCCAAGACGTTCAACAATGCTATCTGAAATCTCAGATCAGCAGTACTTTCCTTTCAGGTTAAGGAGTGACAGCACAGAAACAAAGAGGCTGTGTTTGTATGTGTGTATACCGTCATCCAGGCGGCTAAAGAGGTAACAAATAAGGACCAAAGAACAAAAACAGACCATAATTGACACTGCTTCCACTTATCCTTAATCTTCCTCCCCAGGTGCCATTTGCTTTGGAAATATGGCCATTGCCATGTTGGAGCCGACCCTGCCGATCTGGATGATGGAGACCATGTGTTCCAAGAAATGGCAGCTAGGTATTTAAAAGCTCAGTTCAGTAGTAAAATACACTCTACCCACAAAAACGAGTAGGAGGACCCACACACACTTTCTTCAGTTATTGTTGTAGTCTTTGTTACAGGCGATGTTTTACAAGAGTACTGTACACTGTGTTTCACATGTTTCTTTCCATCTACATAGAAGAGGGGGTAAGATTCTTAGAAACACCTCTGATTATAAAGCAGGGCAGCGCCAGCCACCAGTATGACCTTAATGTTAAATCCTGATAATTATCAGAAGCTCTTTGACAGTGCCCAGGGAAACTGAATATTAAATAACCAACAATAAAGTCTTTTACATTCATTCGCCTCTATTACAACATTATATTTACTTAACAATACTGACAACCATATTTGTCATAGTTTTTATCTTATTTTTTGTAGACAACCCCTGAATTCCATTTATTTTACAACTAGAACAGAAAGCATTTAAGTAAAGCACCATAGTGAACATTATGTAAGAAAACCCGATCACATGCTTTGTACTGTAATATAAAATGTATTTGTAGTAACTAACTGTAACCTTTTCCTTGCAAAGTCAACACTCGATTCAAGAAGAAAGGTCCAAATGAGCCATGACTTTAGTCACATGTTAACAATAACCAATGGGAAAACAACAATGTGGCTTTTCTCCAGAACTGCACCAGAAAACATCCAGTATTCGACCTCTACAAGTAACACATTTTAAAAAGTGTTTACGTTAACATCCAACAATATTTATTTGCTGAGCGCTCCAATATATCTGACCTGTGGCTTAATACTAGAGAGGTGCATGGAAAATAAAACAATCCTGTCTGTTGTTTAATGTACTAAAGGTTGTTGTGGTTAGCGGAGACATATAACCACAAAGCATTAATTCGACCTTACTTAGTGACTTGACGTAGCACTCCTCTACCACGCTAGATATTTTCTATAGCGAGGCTTCCTGCAGTCTTTGGTGTTATTAGTTTGTTCCAGTGCACTGTATATGAAGTCTAGGTCAGATAAAGAGGATGGGTGGGGAACAGGATATTAGGGTGTCATGTGCTGGCAGGTGGAAGGCACAAGTCTTCATTACAGACAATGGAAGCTGTGCTGATAGAGATCTGCTTATCACACTTTCAGTCTGTGTGTGTGTGTGTGTGTGTGTGTGTGTGTGTGTGTGTGTGTGTGTGTGTGTGTGTGTGTGTGTGTGTGTGTGTGTTTGGCCCAGGCGTCGCTTTCTTACCAGCATCCATCTCCTACCTTATTGGAACCTACATCTTCGGCACCTTGGCGCTCAAGATGGGGAGGTAGGGAGATACATGATCCTTATCTGTTCTCTCGGTATATATTTACTTTTCGTTTTTTTGGTGTTTGAGAGGTTGGCTTTATTGAGGCTTTTATGATACAGGAACATACAGCATTGAGGGAATTATGTATAAATAACATAGTCTTGTGAGAATATATGAATAGCTACATTAAGAACATTTAAAGACTATGAAATAAAAAAATAAAAACTTCCGCCATTACAGGACTGTCTCAGAAAATTAGAATATTGTGATAAAGTTCTTTATTTTCTGTAATGCAATTAAAAAAACAAAAATGTCATACATTCTGGATTCATTACAAATCAACTGAAATATTGCAAGCCTTTTATTATTTTAATATTGCTGATTATGGCATACAGCTTAAGAAAACTCAAATATCCTATCTCTAAATATTAGAATATCATGAAAAAGTATACTAGTAGGGTGTTCAACGAATCACTTGAATCGTCTAATTAACTCGAAACACCTGCAAGGGTTTCCTGAGCCTTGAAAAACACTCAGCTTGGTTCAGTAAACTAAATCACAAGTATGGGGAAGACTGCTGATCTGACTGCTGTCCAGAGGACCGTCATTGACACCCTCCATCAGGAGGGTAAGACACAAAAAGAAATTTCTCAAAGAGCAAGCTGTTCACAGAGTGCAGTTTCAAAGCACATCCACAAAAAGTCTGTTGGAAGGGGGAAATGTGGCAGGAAACACTGCACAACCAAGAGAGATGACCGCAGCCTTAACAGCATTGTGAAGAAGAGTCGCTTCCAGAATTTGGGGGAGCTTCAAAGACAGTGGACTGAAGCTGGAGTCCAGGTATCAAAAGTCACTGTTCACAGACGTGTCCGGGAAATGGGCTACAATAGCCGTATTCCCATGGTCAAGCCACTTCTGAACTCAAGACAACGTGGCATTACTGTCCTCGATTGGCCTGCAAATTCCCCTGACCTGAACCCCATAGAGAATATGTGGGGTATTGTGAAGAAGAAGCTGAAAGACACCAGACCCAACAATGCTAATGAGCTAAAGGCCGCTATTGAAGCATCCTGGGCATCCATAACACCTCAGCAATGCCACAGGCTGATTGCCTCCATGCCACGCCGCATTGATGCAGTAATCCGTGCAAAAGGATTCCCAACCAAGTACCGAGTGCATTAATGGACATTTTCAAATGTTTGATTGTGTTTTGCTGTTATAAATCTTTTTGTTTTACTTGGTCTGAGGAACTATTCTAATTTTTTGTAGATAGGATTTTGTAGTTTTCTTTAAGCTGTATGCCATAATCAGCAATATTAAAATAAATAAAAAGGACTTGCAATATTTCAGTTGATTTGTAATGAATCCAGAATGTATGACATTTTTGTTTTTTTAATTTGCATTACAGAAATAAAGAACTTATTCACAATATTCTAATTTTCTGAGACAGTCCTGTATATACGCCGGGATCCGGAGTCATGGCTGATCCTGTTGCTG